>NC_056526.1:25545754-25563491 GCF_019175285.1 Sceloporus undulatus | reverse complement strand
AGTGTCGGTTGTTTTTGTGGTTGTGTTTTTTGGTTTGTGTTCCCTTTGCATTGCTCTTCAGGGAAACTAACTAAATGTGTATCTTTAAGGTGCTTCCCTTCTTACGCCTTATCACACTAGCTGAATCCTTCAGGGCAAAAACCCGTAATGGGTTTTTTTCAGACAACGTTTCTTCCAAAGAGCAATAAGTAAAATAAAGCGAACGGAATTCGCAACAATTGACACTTCCCGAAAGTAAAAAGGGTCATTTTTGTCAACTTCCCATTCGCTTTATTTTGCGTTATGGTCAGTGTGCAAACAATTTTTTTCTACTTTTAAATTCCCATTCTACCAGTTATGATATAGTCCAGAGAGTTCTTTAATATTTCATTCAGATTTGGATTGGCATTGGCCAGAATTAGATTGGGCATTATTTAAAAAAGAGAATTACACTTTTCAGAAGTCCTTCTAGAACTATTTTGTGGTTGAGATCATCTGGAGAAGACCTCCAGAGGTATGTCACATGCTCCCACTGTGCTGTTGTTCAGAGCAAGGCATTTATGTGGTGGCACTATATATGGAATGCTTTTCTATCAAGAACTCGACATTCTCATCTGTTCTGGGAATGCAAATGTGATAGTATCACCTGTTCTTCGACCTTGTATTCCAAGAGAAGATAATAAAGCTAGGACATGTTTCCTTTAAAATCTAAGGTAGCTTAAGCAGCAGTCCTTAATACTTGCCAAAAAATCAGTCCACAATTAAGCTCCTGGTACTTAGTAAACATTCAAATAGTTTTGCACTCTAAATGTATTTATTAGAGGAGAAAATGGTTTTCAACCTTCAAGTTTGCTGGGATTCAATTCACATCAGCCCCACCAAGATGGCCAATGGTCAAGAATGAATGAGTGCAAAGTGAAGCAACGCTTGGTGAGAAAAAGGTCACACACATGCTGTGGGTTGCTGTTTAAAGACTGGCAAAAGCACCCACACTGGATGCATCTTTCAGGTATTATTAGGAAAGGATCTAATTAAAAGCATATACAAAATACATGGTATTTAAAGCCTCATTTTTCACCAATATGAAACCTGAGAGAAATCAAGTAGCAGTCCGCATACAGAAATCATTACAATTAACATGGCCTCCGAAAAGAAGTTTAATATCATTTCAGAAAATAGGTGCTAGATGTTCATCAAAATGCCTTTCTAGATGCCCATTGTGTTATCATATTGTGGTTATCTATATCTTTTTATAGTTTTTTTAAAAATCGTTTTTTCGTGATTATGGTTTTTTTACCTATTTAACTAGATTTTGATTTAAATAATAATAGTACTAATAACAACAATATTTAATTATTTCTAACAGTTTGTAAAGTAAGCATTTTAATTTAATTGTGTTTAAATGTCTGTAAGCCACCTTGGATCCCATCTGAGGGAGAAACGCGTGCAGTGTGTGTGTGGTGTAAATAATATTAACAGGTTTTCACAAGACGCCAAGCTCGCGTGTTCTAGTGTCAGCCAGCCAATTAGTTAAAGCAATAGGGGACAAGATGCATTCAGTAGGCTAGAATGGCATTTAATACCAACCGTGTAAGAAGAAAAGCAAAACCCTTTATTTCAGGGGAAGGGGGCAAGGCGGAAGGCAGCCCCACCGAGGACAAAGAGGAACACAATCATATCATATGCTAGTTCACCATTACAGAGCAGATGCCACCTCCTTTAATTATGAGAGAAAGCATTTCATTTTCACTGTAATCCTACCATTTTGCAAAAGATGAAAGTTTAAGGAGAAGTCCTCCTACTGGATAAGTCAGTACATTTAGAATTGAAAATATTAGATACGTAAATAAGGAACATGGAGGAAGTGCCAGTGAGCTATGTGTGTTAAACAGGAATGTGGAAACAAGAACAAAACATTGATATAAAAGTTTTGGAGATGCTTACGTGCATACTGTTTGTAAAGGGATTTTTGATGTTTCACAATCTGCCACATGTTTCAAGACGATGATTTAACTGGTGTATTGACACTAGACAAACTGCACTATTCCTGGTGTCAAACAGTTGGTGGACAAGGGGAGAGAAACAGATTGTCTCAACTCTGGCATATCTCATTTCTCCAGAACCTTATTTCCTTCTCCATGTATTTGCCATGGAGGGGAAAGCTGAGTAGATGTGGTATTGGGGTTTGGAGCATTCAAACTATGACTCTGGACACCAGAGTTCAAATCCCACTCAGACATGGAAACTCATGGGTGGACCTTGTTACTAGGCACACTTTCTACAGCCTCACAGGAGGATATAGGCAAATCCTCTCTGAGCAAATCCTGTCAAGAAAAACCCCACAATAGCTTTGCCTCTGGTTAATTGTCTCTAATGCTATAGGACGCTGAAGATAAGGAGGTGTTGAACCTAATCTGAACTTGGAAAGATCTTTTACTTGATCAGAAAAATGTGTTTATTTGTACTTTCTCATCTGGCTTGTGAAAGGTATAACACACATAATAATATACATGTAATGTTAAAAATAGTAATAGCTTTTTCAGAGTTATATTAGAGAAATGGATGAGAGCTGAGTTCCTGTTACTTGTGGATTCCTATTTTACAAGGGTTACTCACATATAGAATTACTGATATGGCAGCATCCTCAAAAGAGTGATTTCCTGCAGAACTTAATAATGGGGAGGGGTCGTTGGAAGTGTTCTGAAAAATGTTGTCCCTATATAGCCTCGTAAACTGCTTAAGTCTTTGAAGTGTAGAACCTTAGACATCAAACAGCTGATTTGAGCCTGGAAAAGGAAAATAACTGATCTTTCAGTATTAAATGCAAGATTGCAATGTGTGTAGCCCTCTAGATGTTGGACTGGCAGCTCCCAGCAGCCCTAACCAGCATAACCAATGGTGAGGAATGTTTCAGAGTTCCTCAGGTCTGCACGATCCCCATCTGTGCTGATCACTTATTATAACCAATTAACAGCCTATCTGCTTCATTTAGCTACAACTGTTGACTCCCAGATCCCTCTTGAGGGACCCAGTCTTATGTATAATGATGCCTTGCAGTAGTTTAAAAACACAATGGAATTAGGGCATGGAGAACTCTTGTAAAATCAGACCCAATTCAGGAAAGGTTGCATGGCACATCTGGTGCACTAAGGCCTGTTACAGACTGCCAAAAAAAGCTGCGTCGGGTCTCTTTGGAGGATATGCTGTTAAAATGATGCATGCATCCTAAGAATCCGGAAGCTGCGCCAAAGCTGCACTCCAGTGCTTAGGAAATGGAGTGTGGCTTTGGGTGCGACCTCCAGACTCTTAGGATGCATGCATCATTTAATTAACAGCATACCTCCAAAGAGACCCGAAACAGCTTTATTTGGCAGTCTGTAACATGGCCTCAGTGCAGTTGTACAAATGCATTCCTTGCCACCATCATCCACTGAAAATCCAGAGAAAACATGAGTCACAAGGAGCAAGAAGTTCAAGCTATGAATCTGATTTTTCCACGGAACTGCAATGCCTTCCAAATATGTTGCCCCACTAGCCCCTTTCACTGTTGTGTTGTGCCTCTTTATTTCTGCCTCAGAGTTGGCTGCACAATACTGACAGTGTGGGTCTACTCCTCCCACTATCATTACTAGGAGTTTTTACGGATTTGTAGTGATTCAAAACATTGAACACCTGTTTAACTAGAGATGAGAGGAAGTCATCTAGTTACACTTGCAACCCAGGCAAGGGGCACTAAGTAGTGTCACACAAAACAGATAGGTGAAGATAAATAAACAGATTAATTAGGAAGATTTATCCTCCTTAAAATCTATGATAAAGCCCATGGAGCAAGTCCTGCTGCATTCAGTGAAAATTCTTTTAAGTGAACTGGTCTAAGTGAATCTTAGAAAAACTGTGGACCCAGAGCAACAAAATGAGTCCTAGATGAGAACATAACTGAGCATGAGATATTAGAAACCTTTCTCGAGAAAGCATTCCCCGAGTTCCTCCACTATTATGGCTGGTAGCTAACCCTGGTTGGGAGATTAGGGCCCATTCACACTACATTTTAACCTGTGATCAGGATTTGATCATTGCATGTGAAGTTCATATTCACCCGAATCCTATCACACAAGCAATCAGAGGCTTGCACACCCATTCCATGGAAAATGCCCCTTAGAGCGGGTTAGGTTAAAAGAAATTGGGGCAAATAGCGTTTTTCTTTTGGAAACCCCAGGTTCTTCTAAGGCCCCATTACATACTGGCCTAAAAGACATGGAGGGAACTGGTGAGGGATGATCCGGATTGCCCCTCCCCCGAATCGCTCCGTTAGCAAGTTGCCCACTACAAATTGAAATCGAATGCATTTTGACACGAAATCGAGATAGATCGAATTGCATTCGTAGATTGGCCGCTGCCAATCAAGCTATCGTCATGTGACGTTTGCAGGGCATCGGGGAAAGTGTCCTTCCCTTTTTAAGAGCCAGGCACAGGGGTTTTAACAAGCGGCTGAAGCAGGGAGAGAGATGCTCTCTCTCTCTTCTTTTTTTATTTAAACCTGTGGGCTTTTGGGTCAGATCTGCCCCTGGTCCCAGGCAAAGGATTGGATTGCCATGCAAGTTTTTTTATGCTTTTAAAAGCAACTATAGTTGTTCCCTTTGCTTCCCTTGCTGTATCTGCTCAAGAAGACAAATCATTGCGCATATTTGCTCAAAAAAATTGTTTATTAAAAATGTAACATTGATTGTTGAACAACATTTGTAGCTTCTCCCTCTGCAGAAAGCAAGGAGATCCAAGGATATCCACAGTGCAAGCCTGGCTCCATCTGCCCCGGGAATATTAAACCATGCGCATGTTCGCTCAAAAAAAATTGTTAAAAAATGTAACATACATTCTGGAATATAAACAATTGCGACGCATGTTTCGCTCAAAAAAAATTGTTTGAATTTTGGAAAAGGGGGGGGGGTTTGCCTGACATGAGCTCCGTTCATGACCTGATTTTTTCCTCCTGCAAGGGAAGTGAATGCCCAGCGACAGAGGGCTTTAGGCAGGAGAGGATGCAGGGAAAAGAGGCTCCTAAAGAAATGCCTTCCTGTGCTCCCTTCTTCCCAGGGCTCTTCTCCTCCTCCCCCTCCCCTCCGATGAGGGAAGGAAATGCCTGCCCTTTGCCCACCCTCTGACCCTAAATCCCTCCCTCAATTTGCCTCGCATCGTGATGCGAGGCCCAAAGTTCTCATTTCCCAGGACCCGGGGTTTTTAAAAAGAAAACGGTATATTTGCACCGATTTCAAAAGAACCCGCGCTAGGGGCCATTTACACAAGAACGGGGTGTGCAAGCCCCGGATTCGCTTGTGTGTAGATTTCGGGGTGAGTAGGAACTTCACGTGATTGAATCTGGTTTCAGAACCGATTTTTTTTTGTAATGTGAATGGGCCCTAATATGAACTTGCCCCCGATCCACAATTGGGGCAAGTTCAGGGAGGGATTTTAGGTCACGGGGGAGGGCAGAGGGCAGGGCAGTTCCTCCCCTTCATCCGGAGAAGGAGGAGGGGAGGAGAAGGAAAGATCCTGGATGCAGAAAGGGGAATCGGGAGGCTAAGGGTGACAGAAGGCTAAAAGAGGAAATCCAGAGGATCAGGGTGGTTGGAAAGTAGGGCTGCAAAGAGGGCTGCCAAAGAGCTGTTTCAAGGGGGGGGGGTGGGGCTGGAGCAAGTGAGAGCAAGTTTGAGATAAGTGCCGGGAAGAACAGAGAAAGAAAAGTGCCGGAGGAGGGGAGGGGGAAGGAGGGAGGGGATGAAGGACGGAGCGATTCGGGGGAGGGGCATCCAGATCATCCCAGTTCCCTCCATGTCTTTTAGGCCAGTATGAATGGGGCCTTAGAAGAACCTGGGGTTTCCCAAAAGAAACGCTATTTGCCCCAATTTCTTTTAACCCGCTCTAAGGGGCATTTGCCACGGAACGGGTGTGCAAGCCTCTGATTTGCTTGTGGAGGATTCGGGGTGAATATGAACTTCACGTGCAAGGATCAAATCCTGATCCAGGTTAAAATGTAGTGTGAATGGGCCCTAATCTCCCAACCAGGGTAGCTACCAGCCATAATAGTTGGAGGAACTCGGGGAATGCTTTCTCAGAAAGGTTTCTTAATTCTCATGCTCAGTTATGTTCTCATCTAGGACTCATTTTTGTTGCTCTGGGTCCACAGTTTTCTAAGATTCACTTAGACCAGTTCTACTTAAAATAATTTTCACTGAATGCAGCAGGACTTGCTCCATGGCTTTATCATAGATTTTAGGAGAGTATAATCTTCCTAATTAATCTGTTATTTATCTTCACCTATCTGTTTGTGTGACACTACTTAGTGCCCCTTGCCTGGTTGCAGTGTCACTAGATGACTTTCCTCATCTCTAGTTAAACAGGTGTTCAATGTTTTGAATCACTACAAATCCTGTAAAACTCCTAGTAATGATAGTGGGAGGAGTAGACCACACTGTCAGTATTGTGCCAGCCAACTCTAGGCAGAAATAAAGAGGCCACAAACAGTGAAAGGGCTAGTGGGCAACATATTCTGGAAGGCATTGCAGTTCGTGCAATCCGATTCATAGCTTGAACTTCTTGCTCTCTTGGACTCATGTTTTCTCTGGATTTTCAGTGATGATTGTGGCAAGGAATGCATTTTTACAACTGCACTGAGGCCTGTTACAGACTGCCAAATAAAGCTGTTTCGGGTCTCTTTGGAGTATGCTGTTTAAATGATGATGCACTGTCCTATAGAGTCCGAGGTCGCACCCAAAGCCACACTCCATTCCTAAGCACTGGAGTGCAGCTTTGGCGCAGCTTCCGGAGGATGCATGCATCATTTAAACAGCATATCTCCAAAGAGACCCGACGCAGCTTTATTTTGGCAGTCTGTAACAGGCCTTAGTGCACCAGATGTGCCTGCAACCTTTCCTGAATTGGTCTGATTTTACAAGAGTTCTCCATGCCCTAATTCCATTGTGTTTAAACTACTGCAAGGCATCATTTATACATAAGACTGTCCTCAAAGAGGATCTGGGAGTCACAGTTGTAGCTAAATGAAGCAGATAGGCTGTTAATTGGTATAAAGTGATCAGCACAGATGGGGATCGTGCAGACCTGAGGAACTCTGAACATTCCTCACCATTGGTTATGCTGGTTAGGGCTGCTGGAAGCTGCAATCCAACATCTAGAGGGCTACACAATTGCAGTCTTGCATTTAATACTGAAAGATCAGTTATTTTCCAGGCTCAAATCAGGCTGTTGATTCTAAGGTTTACACTTCAAAGACTTAAGCAGTTTAAGGCTATATAAGGGACAACATTTTTCCCAAGACACTTCCCCAATTATTAAGTTCAGCAGGAAATCCTCTTTTGAGGATGCTGCCGTATCAGTAATTCTATTGTGAGTAACCCTTGTAAAATAGGAATCCACAAGTACAGGAACTCAGCTCTTCATCCATTTCTCTAATAATCTCTGAAAAAGCTATTATCTATTTTTAACATTACATATATTATTATTTGTGTTAACCTTTCACAAGCCAGATAGAAAGTACAAATAAACAATTTTTCTGATCAAGTAAAAGATCTTTCCAAGTTCAGATTAGGTCAACACCTCCTTATCTTCAGCAGTCCTATAGCATTAGACAATTAACCAGAGGCAAAGCTATTGTGGGGTTTTCTTGACAGGATTTGCTCAGAGAGGATTTGCCTATATCCTCCTGTGAGGCTGAGAAAGTGTGCCTAGTACAAGGCCACCCAATGAGTTTCCATGGCTGAGTGGGGATTTGAACTCTGGTGTCCAGAGTCATAGTTGAATGCTCCAAACCCAATACCATACTAGCTTTCCCCTCCATGGCAAATACATGGAGAAGGAAATAAGGTTCTGGAGAAATGAGATATGCAGAGTTGAGAAATCTGGTTTCTCTCCCCTTGTCACCACTGTTTGACACCAGGAATAGTGCAGTTTCTAGTGTAATACACCAGTTAAATCATAGTCTTGACATGTGCAGATTGTGAAACATCAAAAATCCACTTTGCAAACAGTATGCACTGTATGCATCTCCAAAACTTTTATATCAATGTTTTTGTTCTTGTTTCCACATTCCTGTTTAACCACATAGCTCACTGGCTATCCATGTTCCTTACTTACGTATCTAATATTTCAATTCTAAATGTACTGATTATCCAGTAGGAGACTTCTCCTTAAACTTTCATCTTTTGCAGCAAATGTAGGATTACAGTGAAAACTGAAATGCTTTCTCTCATAATTAAAGGATGGCATCTGCTCTGTAATGTGAACTAGCATATGATATGATTGTGTCCTCTTTTTCCCTGTGGGGCTGCTTCCTTGCCCTCCTTCCCCTGAAATAATTGTTTTCTTCTTACACTTTGGTATTAAATGCCATCTAGCCTACTGAATGCATACTTGTCCCCTATTGCTGTAACTAGATACTATACTGGCTGTCTTGTGAAAACCTGTTAATATTATTTACACACACACACACACACACACTGCCTTTCTCCCTCAGATGGGATCCAAGGTGGCTTACAGACATTTAAAACACAATTAAATTAAAATCTTACTTTACAAAATGTTAGAAATAATTAAATATTGTTATTATTACTATTATTTAAAATCTAGTTAAAATAGGTAAAAACACATAATTACTAAAAAAAGATTTTTTAAAAAACTATAAAAATATAGATATACCACAATATGATAACACAATGGGCATCTAGAAAGGCATTTTGATGAACATCTAGAACCTATTTTCTGAAATGATTAAACTTCTTTCGGAGCCATTGTAATTGTAATGATTCTGTATGCGGACTGCTACTTGATTTCTCTCAGGTTTCATATTGGTGAAAAATGAGGCTTTAATACCATGTATTTTGTATATGCTTTAATTAGATCCTTTCTAATAATACCTGAAAGATGCATCCAGTTGGTGCTTTTGCCAGTCTTTAACAGCAACCCTACAGCAATGGTGACCTTTTTCTCACCAAGTGTTGCTTCACTTCTGTACTCATCATTCTTGACCATTGGCCATCTTGGTGGGGCTGATGTTAATTGAATCCCAGCAACATCTGAAGGTTCACCAATTTCTCTCCTCTAATAAATTAATCTACTTTAGAGTGCAAACTTATGAATTTTACTAAGTACCAGGAAGCTTAATTGGACTGATTTTTTGGCAAGTATATTAAGGACTGCTGCTTAAGCTACCTTAGGATTTTAAAGGAAACATGTCCTAGCTATTTCTCTCTTGGAAATACAAGGTCGAAGAACAGGTGCTACTATCACATTTGCATTCCCAGAACAGATGGAGAATGTCAGAGTTCTGATAGAAAAGCATTCCATATATAGGTGCCACCACATTAAATGCCTTGCTCTGAACAACAGCCAGTGGGAGCATGTGACACTACCTGGAGGTCTTCTCCAGATGATCTCAACCACAAATAGTTCTAGAAGGGACTTCTGAAAGTGTAATTCTCTTTTTGAATGAATGCCCAATCTAAATCTGGCCCAATGCCTAATCCAAATCTGAATGAAAATTAAAGAACTCTCTGGACCTTATCATAAATCCTGGGTAGAAATGGAATTTAAAAGTAGAAAAAAATTGTTTGCACCAATGAACAATAACGCAAAAATAAAGCGAATGGGAAGTTGACAAAAATGACACCTTTTTACTTTCGGGAAAGTGTCATTTTTGTCGAATTTCCGTTCGCTTTATTTTTACCTTATTGCTCTTTGGAAGAAACGTTGTCTGAAAAAATCCCACATTTACGGGTTTTTGCCCAGGATTCATCTAGTGTGATAAGGCTGTAAGAAGGGAAAGCACCTTAAAGATACACATTTAGTTAGTTCCTGAAGAGCAATGACAAAGGAACATGTGTCATCTTCCACACAATAATGATATATATTTCTATTTAAATTACAGCAATTATTTCAGAAGTGAATCCACACATATAAATTAGTACATATCACAGAGACAGGCCTTTAAGATGGTGGTGTTCACCCTGTGGATTGATCAGCTCAATACATCAAGCTTAAATACTGCCATAATTTAAGCATTGCTTTAATATGTATATTTTTACCTTCATCCCACCCCTTCCAGCCATGAATAGTTTACAATTCTCTCATATGTTGAGTTGTTCTGTTCTTTTGCGGCTGTTCTGTTGGAAGATTGTGAGCAAATGATTTCAGATTTGGGCAGTGAGAAGCAGTGCAAAAATCTTTCTGATAAATAAAATAATTAGCATGGAAATATTATTGCAAGTTAGTGTCTTCCTTTGGGGAGATGCATGCTGTCTTTTGGCAGTGATAAAAAGAGCTAGCCATGACAGGGACATAGAACACGTTTTTAGCCCAGGTTCTCTAGAATAGATGGGACAAAATATCTAGGTGATTGAAATAAGTTAGAACATGCTCTTTTGTAGGTAAAGGCATGAATCTCATTACAAAAACAAGGAGTAAATAGCTGGGTTTTTACATACTGTATTTTATTTTTAAAATGCTAAAGCTGGAGGCTTCCCTTTGCTAAAAAGATCTAGCAAAGATGAAGCAAATATCTAGGCATCAGCATAAAACCTTCCAAAATTGGACATGCAAGCTTTGCATCTGTAGAAAAAAATACTGAGTCATGCACATCCACCCACACCATCCTTACAAAAATAAAAGCTGAAATGATTCAAGATTCACCCACATGCTGTTGGAAGAAAATACAAGCCTCACAGTCATACCCGCACACTTGCGCCGACTGTTAGCAAATACTTAGTGTACAGAAAGAAATTCTCTCCCACGCTCAGCCTACATGTAGACAGACGTTCTTTAAAATATCAGTGTTATTTCATCTCATTCACCAATACATCATGATTACGTACAAGAAGAGACAGAGAATAACCCCTTTAAAACCAAATAATAATACATTTGCATGATAAAATGGAAAATTCAGTCTGAAACTTCAGAGAACATGTTAGGAGTCAGATCTTCACTTATATGTTAACTTATGGGAGATATTATTTAGAGGCAGCAGAGTGGGGAAGCTGCTTGAGGTAGCAGATTCAGAATGCCATGGAATGACAAGCTGAGAATATGTGACTTGCCCAAGGTCACCCAGTGGGTTTCCATGGGCAAACGGGGATTTGAACCCTGGTCTCCCAGTGTCCTAGGCCAGCACTCAAACCATTATGCCATGCTGGCTCCCAGTGTTTAATATGCACTAATACCATTTTCTATTTTTATGCAATGGGATGGGAATGGGATGTGTTCATAAGCATGTTTTCTGGCCCAAGACCCTGTGAAGATCTCATGGAGAGCCAAGAACAACCCACTGGGATTGGTCAGAAGTATGGTTCTAGTTTTGAAGAACAGTGTCTTTTTTTTTTTTTTAAGTGTCAAGCCTTGTGTAGGTCTGGTCTCCTGTAATATATTTAAAGGATGAATTATCACACTTGAAACCTTTAATTCTGGATGAGTAACAATTTCATGGTCAGGATAAGGACAATGTGGAGCATCTGGACAGGCTGAGAGCTACAAAAATAGTCTTGAGGGGGCAAGCTCATCCACAGGGCTGCACTTTGCTGATGCTTCTTCTGCTCACAAGTAATATCTACTCATAAATATGTCCCATCCATTCAGATTAAATAACCAACAACAACAAAGATTTTTATGTATATGACGCACATACCTCCCAACATTTTACAGGTGCAAAACAGGATATATGTGGCCAAGCAACACCAGAGTGTGAACAAAATGACAAAAGTTATTAATGAGGAAGAACAAGGTGAGGATGCAGCAATTTGCTTTTGCCTGAACCTACTTGGAAGGGCAATGTTATGTCCCTTCCTGTCTTCTCACTCCACTGAGTTTAAAGAGTGGAAACTACTTTTGCAGTTTGAACTCAGTTTGCAAGCTGAGAAGAAAAGGGGAAAGTGAGAGGAATAGAGAGGAACTGGGACATTTTAAAAGTAGCTGGAAAAGTGAGATGATAAAGGAAAAATCAGGACAATTGGAGGATACACACATGTACACACAGAGGGTAGTAATTATAAACAATAAGGCGAAAGGAAATGCAAAATGTACAGATAGTGATACTTATGTCATAGATAGTGACCACTCTCAAAAATAGTTAAAACATGTAGTCCATTAAGAAATCTTGATCCAGAATTTATTTATTTAATGTCCTGCCTTTCTCCCAATTAGGTGGCTCATATCAAATTAATTTTTAGAAAGTACAGCTAAAACCTATTTGATACAAAAGTTAACAAACCATTATAGAAACAATTCTTTTAAAAATACTACACTATAATAATCTAAAATGCAGCAAAACAAAGTGAACAAATAAAACATGTAAGTTATGTAGGACAAAATTGTACCTCTTAACAAACTGCGATTTAGTGGGTTACATCGCAGTTTCTCCTTGAAGTTTGTTTGCTTCAGAATAATCACTTTAAGGTCAGTTACAGAGTATTCTTGGAAAGTCAAATTTTCTCCCACTGTTTCTTTAATATTGCAATTTCTGATGTTCATTTATTCTTTGGCACAGAGAGTGGTCTCTTTGTCCTATATTCTATGCTGATTCCTTCTTACAACCCATCCCATTTCTTCACATTCACCACGGCTGGGGGATTCGTGATGAACTGCCCCTTATTTATTCATGTTATTCTCTGCAGTAAGTGTGACTTAAATTACTGGTTTCTTACTACCAGTTTATCTATTTTATTTTATAGGAAACAGCACTATAAAACAAATCAGTGGTAAACTGGGCAAACATTGCAAGGAAATCAGAATCTCACCAGGAGAACAGAAGCTGATTAAATAAAAGGCAATTAAGGGTCACTGAATAGAAAGTAAGTAACAAGTATGTTTTGATTAAAGGGACAGTAGTCCTTAATAGTCTGAATAGTATGTTACTTGTATTGGCTAACTAAAACAAAACTGTAGAGAGGACAGTGATTTTGCATTCATTTCCATGTTCCACAAAAACCGGATGACCAAATGATGGCAAATATAGAGGGGGAAAAGGATAGTACAGTGGATCCTTGTTATCCGCTGGGGTTTGGTTCCAGAAACCTCCGTGAATAACATAATCTGTGTATGCTCAAGTCCCATTAAATACAATGGCATAGCAAAATGGTGTCCCTTACATAAAATGGGAAAATCAAAGTTTGATACTTGAAATTTATACTTTTTTTGAATATTTTCAAGCCATGGATGCTTGAATCCATGGATAAAAAATCCATGGATAAGGAGGGCCAACTGTATGGAAGCAAGGTATAAAAACCACAAGAATTTAAAATGAAAGTATCCTTTCATTTAAAATGTTCTCAGTAAATTGAAACATGGTTCAACTGTTGCAAGTTATCGAGTTCCCTTTCACTTCATGTTAAATAGGGAGCATCCGCAGCAGATTTATCAAAAATTCCATTCTATTAATTGATGATTGAACAGAGAGAGTGGTTCCCTGTCCTACAACGGGTGTTAATTTATGAAGATGGCTGTTTTGGCATCAATTATTAATGCAGTGAAGAATCTTTTTATATACATTTAAGGCAGGGGTGGACAACAACCAAAGGTTCAAGTGCTGCAACCACCTCTCCCCCCTCCCAATACATTAGTGGGCCACATTGATCCATTTTGATTTTGGAAAGTCACTTCCTGTTTTGATCCAAATTGCTATTCCAGGCATTAAACAGGGAGGGGAAGTGGGGTTCAAAAGTACAGTAGACTTTAAATTTCCATTGTACTTCCTAAAGATTTCTGCCATTTTTAGGTTTTATTATTATTATTATTATTATTATTATTAGACACAAGAAGTTCCCACATTTTCTGGGTTCACGGTGCCCTTAGTGTCGCCATAATTTTTTCATAGTTCGAGGTCAAAAGAAATGTTTAAACTTATTCATTTACTATGACTGCATAATAATAATACAGTAGAGTCTCGATTATCCAACCTTCGATTATCCAACATTCCGGATTATCCAACGTTGCTGCTCAGTGATTTCTTTACATTTTCAGAGGACTGAACTGTTTATACAGTACATATTGTACATCACAATGTTGATCAGTGATTTCTTTACATTTTAGAGGACTGTTTATACATTACAATGTTATTCCTATAACATTACTGCAACGTTACTTTTACTGTTACTGCAATAAAACTTCAATACGTTTGCCATTCATAGTGATTTCAAGGCTTTTCTTGGACCCTCCGGGTTATCTAACATTTTCGGCTATCCAACTATCAGCCCACCCGTTTATGTCAGATAATCGAGACTCTACTGTAATAATAATATGCACAAAATGCAAATTAGATGCCCATATTTGGGAATATGGCAACCCTAGCCCAGATGCTAAGTATCTGTGAACAATCTGAAGGCATTTTCTTCAGTTTCTTGTTATTCTTTATCATTGCATCCAGAGAGGACTGGACAGCTCTCAAAGAGGGCATGTCTAATTAATAATAATAATAATAATAATAATAGGATTTATTTATATGCTGCCCAATCACTGGGAATCCAGGTGGCTTACAACAGAGGGGATAATAGATGGTTCCCTGCCCTCAGGCTTACAATCTAAAAAGACACGACAAAAAAGGAGAAGGGGGGGTGGGGATCAGGTCCAGCATTCTTCTCTCCCTCTGAGGCCTGGACCAGACATAATAAAACACTCACTTCTAAATTAGGACACATGGCCACACTAATCATGCCCCTCACCAATGATGAGGTTTGCATGAAGAGACAGTGTGGTCAAGATGGCAAAATGTATTATTGGGGAAGAATAGACAGGCTAGTAGAGACTGCAGCAGATTGTTTTTGTTCATGCTTACCAGGAAGGGCAAGGTTCCATCCTCTCATCTCCCCACTCCCCCCATGTGTTATTTCAGTGCAAACTACTCTTGCACATTGATCTTAGTTTAAGGAAATTAAAGTAAGGTGAGGACAGAGTGGAAGAAGGAGAAAGAAACTGGGACATTTTAAAATCAGGATGATGCCATCCCTTCTGAGATTTTGGTTATTTCAGTTAGGCTGCAGCCCTGTGTGAAACGAGAACTGACATAAAATGTAGAAATGGGATCTTGGTATCTTTTACTATGGGGTGGAAAACTACATTAAGGCACCATATAGACTTCAGGTTGCATTTTCCCCACTCCTGTCCTGGTGACTCGCATGAAAGCCTTTTCTTTGACATCCCAATTAAACTATTTGTGAACATTTCTGGATTTGACAAGGGAAATCAAGAAGCAAGCAAGGAGATCACTTCTTTCCTTCTGTCTTCTCTCCGGCTATAATGTGCCATTAATTAACATGATCTAATGAACTGAAAAGTATGTTTCTTCTTGATCAGACCTGATGGCCAGAATAAACCATTTCCTCCTTATAATGGTAAGTGTTTACTGAAAGATTAATGAGCCAGCATTACTGTGCATCAGTGACTTCCCCTCACTTCGCTCAGGGCCCCAGAAGTGATGCTTAAATGTTATGTTACACAATTGTTAAGTGCCAGAGACTGCAGCTGCCATGTGTAAAGCACCATCCATGCCACACAACAAGTCCCTGTGAGAAAGTATGACCGGAGTTGCCCCAAGATGTTTGCTGTCTGTATTAGAGGACAAAATGGCATTCAGAGCAAGTCCCAAGATCAGCCAAATCAAAATGTGTACTACCCAAAGCTAAACAAGTGATTTGACATGAGGCAGAAAATTGTACAGTTGGGTAACTTTCGTATTCCCAATCATTACCAAGTCATGATTTTGACTCTATTACTACAAAAAAATAGCCCAACCGCAACCTATTTTACTGGGCATCAACTGCTTTGGCAGAAGGAGGACCATTATGCCAACAAGCACAGCTGAATTATGTTTCCATCAGTTTTGGGAGGTTGGGCCAGAAGAAGTTACACATGGTGCATCTACATGAGCTAAATAAAATGGTCTCACCGAGTTTTCACAGTGAGCTGAAACAACTGGGCTTCTTCATTATTTCAGGGTTTTAACCTGGAGGGGGGAAAATGAGGGTTTATCCTAGTTTGAGCAGAAAATCAAAATATTTCTGTATGCACGTAGACTGCACTCCATAGCGACATTGGTATAAGGTCAGGGATGGGGGAAAGAGAATGTGTACACACATTCACATGCATGGGGAAAGGGGAAAACCACAGAGGAGCCACTGCCATGTGGCCGTAAATAATGCAGTTTATCAGACCAGGGTGAGTTCAGAAGGGAGAACTGTGTGTGGACAGTTCTCCTGAACTCGCCTTGGTGTGTAGGCAAGCACATAGTTGCTACAGATTGGAGTAACCCAAAGATAAACTGGATTTTCTTGTCACCATAGATGTGCCCAAGTACTTAGGTGAGATGATAAGATAAGATGATACAGGATTCCAGCCAAAGTTTACACCAACAGAACTACACCAAGGATAAAGGAGGGAGGAGGAGAAAGAAATTGGGACATTTTAAAAGCAGCTGAAAAAGTGGGATGACTGAAGATTAATCAAGACTGTATCAGATTGTCCTTTCAAAGTCTAGATCATTACCTGCTGCATCAGAGGTAAAGAACACCCACAGCTCCTAGTGGGGCTATATTTTAGGCCCTAAAGGGACTGATGAGAGAGAAGGGACAATGTGCAAAGAAGACAAGAGCAGATAAAGATTTCTGTTTATTGTGTGAATTATTTTATAGGCTGTGTTCACATGTTGCAGTCATAGGATTTGCCTCTTTTCCTTCCTTATAAGCATTTTCCTGACTCCTTTGAACCTCCACCCCAGTGTTCTAACATCTGCAGTTTTATTCACATCCTACAATTTCAGTTCTGCTTTTATCTTTCATAATTTGCGTGAGAAAAAGATGCTCAAGAGGAGACTGCCAAGGGCAGCAAGCAGAGCCAAAAACTAAATGAAATAGGAAGAACTTATCTTTTAAAAAATTGTAATGGAATTCTTTTCTTTTTTAATTCAGGAGAAAGAAGTAAGATGCCAAGATTACAAGTCATGAGTTTGAGACTGCCGTGTTACTTCCAATTAGCTTATTTTCAGAAAAATCATGAAATGGGGAAATCGTTGCCCCACGTGAAAAAGTATGTGCGCTAAGGCTCCTTTCTTTATTCCCATGGAAGCCTAAACACCTCAGTTAGAGAAGAAGTTGAGGTGGACACTGACCAAAGGTGCAGATTGCCAGGATAAACCAAAAGAAGAAATAACATCCTAGTTCTATCAGCAGGCAATAGCCACACCAGTCATCATCTGTATTATCATCATCAACCCAGCTCCAAAACAGAGAGATGAAGTAAATCAAGTAACATAGAATTAGAAGAGACCACAAGGACTATCGATTCCCACTGCATTCTGCCATGCAGGAATACACAATGAAAACACTCCTGACACATGGCCATCCAGCCTCTGTTTAAAAACCTCCAAAAAAGGAGACTCCACACACTCTGAGGGAGTGTTACTGACAGGAAGTCCTTCCTAATGTTTTAGTGGAATTTCTGTTCCTGTAGCTTCAATCCATTACTCCATGTCCCAGTCTCTGGAGCAGCAGAAAACAAGCTTGCTCAGTATGACATCTTTCAAATATTTAAACACAGCGATCATGTCACCCCTTAACCAGGCTAAACATACTAAGCTCTCTGCCTCACTTCACAGCATGGTTTCCAGAACATTTTGGTCCTTCTCTTCTGGACATATTTCAGCTTGTCAATATCCCTCTTGAATTGTGGTGCCCAACACTGGACACATTTTTTCTGGTGAGGTCTGACCGAAGTA
>NC_056526.1:25517258-25540754 GCF_019175285.1 Sceloporus undulatus | reverse complement strand
AGAAAGTGTGACAATGGACACCAGAGATGGGACTCATGAAGCCCTCCAGATGTTGCCAGACTGGAGGTCCCAGCAACTGTAGGCTATCTATTATTTGGGAGGGGGGCTTTTCTAGAGTATTGGTTTTCTAAAATTATCATATTAATTGTCTTCTATTTTCTTGTAAGCCACCCTAAGATTTTGATTGAAAAGTGTTATTTAAAAATAACCTTCAAATGAGAATTTGCTACCGTTTTATGACACCAAAATAAGCTTCCCTTCCCACATTATTACTATTTATTATTCTCATTTCTAGGTGCCTTTCCGACAGCAAGATAAAGGAAGCATACATGGCGGTCCTCCTCCCCAGTTCATCCACACAACAACAAGCAGGTGAGGCTGATAAAGAGTGATTGCCCCAAGGTCACCCAATGAGCTCTATGGCTTAGTGGGAACTTGAACCCATATCTCCCAAGGGTCTGAAGTCTCAATCCAGCCATCAGGACTCTAACCACTACATAACACTGTCTCTTTTCCTCTTTGATGGAAAAGCAACCAGCATCTGCTGGACCTAAGCCTTTCACCCACTACCATTTCCTTTTCCATATGTACCATGCCTTACACTGTAAGCCCGAGGAAAGGGATCTTTCAAATTAATGACTTGGAAGCTATCCTGAGAGCCTTTTTGGCTGAAAGGTTAATAAATACTCTAAATAAATAAGATGTTGACTTCTGGACTCACCTCCCCCATAAAAGTCCACAAATGAGGCAGGGCAGTTTCACAGTAAACAACCTCACTTGAAAGCACCTATAGTGTTGATATATACACACCACATAATTATAGCAATTTTTAATACCACTTTAGCAGCCATGGCTTCATTCTTTGGAATCCTGGGGTTTGTAGTTGTATGAAGTACTCAGAATATTCTGCCAGAGAGCTTTACTGCAGTAGATTGGGAGAATATACCAGAGAATTCTAAGAATTCCTCTCAAACTACAAATCCTGGGTGGGATTCTATGGGATGGAACTATGGTAATTTAAGTAGTATCAGACCGTTAAACTGAGTAGTATGGATATGTCCCCAATGTGTAATAGCAAGTCAAGACAAGCAAGCCTGGTTTGGAGCACAGATCTGAATATGTATTGAATGGTATTTACACCCAGAGTTGAGGAAAGTTATTTTTTTGGACTACAACTTCCAAATACCCCAGCCAGAACAGCTACTGGCAATGTTGGCTGTGGCATCTGAGAGTTGTCGTCCAAAAAATTAATTAATTAATTAATTAACTTCTCCAGTCTCTCATTGTGTGTTTTCCTCTTCAAAGAGTCATTGTGGTGTAGTGATTTCTATGTTAGACTAGGACTCTGGGAGAGCAAGTTTGAACCTGGCCATAGAAATGCGCTGGATGCCATGGGCAAGTTACACTCTCTCAGTCTAAAGGAAGTCAATGGCAGACCCCCATAAACAAATACTTCTGAGAAAACTCTCATGATAGGTTCACCATAGGAGCTGACATAAGTCAGAAACAACACATCCTCTTTCCCTAACAGGACCTTAGGCAGTAAAATGCATGTGTGTAAGGGGATGCTTTATGGTTTCTTGTTTAACAGGACACAATGCAAAAATGTGCTTCCTCTATGCATAGTCCAATCATGGAGAGCTGCCGTTCTTTTTTCCTGAATGTTTAGATTAGTTTTAGGATACAATCCTATAACATTTACGCAGGACTCTTCAGAGCAGACATTTATAGGGTAATTCTATAAGGCCCTTGAGATATAGTAATTCAAATTCACCTAGTGGCATCACCACCCCTGATGCCACCCAATGTACCAGGGGGCAGCCAAAAGAGCATGCTTGGCTCTCTCCTTTGCTGCAGCAGAGATGTTCTTATGAGGAAGTCTGCATTGCTGCAGTAAAGCCGGGAGAAGCTGCTTGGACCTCTCCTTTGCCACAGCGGTGGAGGTCTCCTCATGAGGAGGGCTGTGCCACCATAGCAAGCCCTTCTGGGATGTCACCCTGTACAGGCCACGCACCCTGCACCCTCTAGTGATACCACTGAATTCACCTGTATGATCATTGCATTCAAAATCTGTTTGACAAAGTGCTAAGTTTCCAATTAAGTTTTATCCAGTAAAAATAGTCTGCAATGATATTAATTATTGATAGGGAAGGGCTTCTGTGAGTTGTGGTCCAAAAGTAACTTTTCCAAGCCCTAAAGACACCGCATGTAATCTTCTAAGGCCACCCACAATGAAGTGTATCTTTTTAGTCTGACTCCCTGAGCCATTGAGACTCATAGGAATGGATTTAAAAGTTAAAAGTGGGTAGGGAGTATTAGGACCTGGAGCCTAAATAAATGTGAAGGAAGGTAATGAATGGAAGAGAGCCTGGCAGTCTCCAAAGAAAACTCTCCTGTTCATGAAATGAAGAGAACATGAAGGAGCACCTGGCATGCGTGTGCTTATATCTTTGGTGTGGAGGAAGTTCGATGTGCTTTGATGGGGTGCCAGTTGTGGTCGTTTTGTAACTGAGATTGATGTTGTGCATGAACTGACTTACTTTACTATATACAGGTCATCAAAGGAACCAGCAGAAAGATAGGATCACACAGGAAGACTTAGAAGTAGAAATTGTTTGAAACATCTCATTAACAGCGACAACAAAAAGGGCTGCAGATATTTTCAATAAATACTTTCAATGATGCATGAAACATGCATTGGTTTTTAAAATTTATATGGCATTTAGGGTTGCACTTCAAAATAACAGACTTCTTATACAGTATTTTAAGGCACCTGAAGCAAGAATTGCCCTCTGTTAATTATGTAAATCACTCTGCTTGTGACCTACAAACCTTATTACATAGCAGTTAGCTAGGAATGTAGCTCTGCTTCCAGGTAATAGTAGAGGCTGAGCATATACTGTACCTCAAAAGGAGGCATGCAAGACACTACACCATACCAGTACCACAACATTCAGGAGAAGCCATTGGGCACCTGGCTTAATCTGAGCAGAGGAGATGGTTTTTATGTAGTTTTATTACACACAAGAGATAGTGAAAATAAAATTAATCAGTAACGGCTGCAAGCAATAACGTTATACAGAAGTCTTCAACAAGCAGAAGTGTTCTGGATAACTTCAGTCTATATTTCTTATCAGCAGGAAGGTTTAACATATAGTCAGGATAGAGTGGTGTTTTTTAGTATGGTTGTGTGTGTTTTAGTCATGTTTTTAACTTGTGTTATTGTAATAATTTTATATTATTTTAACTGTTTTTACATTTTTATTGTGACGTTTTAATAATATTTTTATCTTGTGAGCCACCTTGGGTCCCTTTTTGGGAGAAAGGCAACATAGAAGTAAACTAAATAAATAAACAAATAAATAAATATTAATGCATGGAGAAGTATTTTCTAAAGTGCATGAGATGTCAGCAGACCATTTGTTGTTTCCTAAACCAAGAAGGGGAATCACACAGCCTTTCAGTTACTGTTGAACTGCTACTCCCAGCTTTGCTCAGGGCAATGGTTTAACATACATATTTAGGCTAAGGATTTGCAGTCTAACAACATCTAGAAGACCACATGAGTCCCACCTCTGCCTAGAACTGAATTGTTTGACAAGTTTCATCTTTTATTCCCGTCACCTGAAGGGTGGCAATAGGAGTGCTAGGTGGCACCAGTGAAGGTACTCCAAGCCACCCACCCCTATTAGGCAGTTTTTCCCCATACCACCTAATTCTTCCTAATTCTTCTGTGTAATTTCTGGATAGCTCCCAACAACCCTCTGCCCTAATTTTCTGTGGGTTTTCTGTGGCTGTGTTCTGGAAGAATTTATTCCTGACATTTTGCCTTCACCTGTGGCTGGTATCTTCAGAAGATGCCAGCCACAGATGCAAGGGAAACGTCCCGAATAAATTCTTCCAGAATGCAGCCACATGACCTGGAAAACCCACAGAAAACTATGGATGCCAGCCATGGAAACCTTCAACTTCACAATCCTCTGCCTCCTTCCAAAAAAAAAACCAACCCTCACCTAAGATTGGCTTTTTGCCTCTTCTAGATGTCTTTTAAACAGGCTGCAGGCTCCTCCTACCCTGTTTCACATCAACCAACTGTTTTTCAAAACCAAAAATTGACTTATGACCATTCTGATTTTGGTGTGGGTTCGTATTTGTTTGCCTGCTTGCTTGCAGTCTGTGTGGCCCCTGGTTGCAGAAAAATGGTTTCTGTACCTGCTAAATTTGCCCACACTAAAGTTAAGGTCAAGAATGAACAGCTTGTAGTTCTCCAGACATTGTTGGATTGTGGTATCTATCAGTTCTAGCCAACTTAGTCAATGCTGGGAGCTGTGGTCTGTCAACAAGTTGTCCACTTTGGATCTGGACTGAACTCACTGTGTGCTGCTGAGATTGCTGGTGTAGCATGAAAAGGGCAATGATGGCTCTGAAGCCGAGGACTCAGTGGTGCTGTCCTATGGTCAAGGAGCAAAACCCAACACCACCAATAATGCAAATAAGATAGCAGGTCCAGAAGAGCCTGTCAGCATGTCTAGTGACGTGTAAAAAAAAAACATGCTAATGGAGTCTTGGTTCACATGAAACCTAATCTCAAACGGAAATGTCCAAAGGCAGGATGGCAAAAGGCTATCAGCACACATCACACAAGTCAAACACTCATCAATAAAGAAGAAATATATTCTGGGAGGGGAAAAAACTGATCCCTGTGGACACCTTTGATTTACCATCTCTCCTGTCTGTGTCGTAAATTGATCTCCCTGACTTCCCAGCTCCTCTCAAATGTAAGCAGCTTCCGCCCGGGTGCTACCAGAGTCATTTACATTGACAAGTGTATCCAGCACAAGCATCAGTGAATCCCTTTTCTCTCCCTCAACAAAACAGCTTTTGTGCCTTTAAAGCCTGAAGCAGTCTATGATTTCAGCAGGAGACATTCTGTCTAAAAGTCAGTTCTGCTCAGTCGTTGAATGAGAAGAGTGGATTTGTCAAGACAGGAAACACAGCTTTTCCTTTGTGCTGGAGAGCTGCTGCTATATAGATGTACCTCGGCTTCCAATGCCCTGTTGTTTTTTTCAAACTCAACAAATTATGTCACTTGAAAAATTAATGTCCCAGTCTCATTTCACTGAGTGGATTCAAGTCCCTAAGCTGGCAAGGGCAGATCTGTAAGAGGTTTTCACAACTGTCAGGGGGAAAGTGAATAGACCTATTTTCTTTAGTTCAAGGATGGGCAACATGTGCCCTTCCAGACATAGTTGGGCCCCAGCTCCTATTCGCCCCAAGTAGCATGGCCAAGGGGCAGAGACGAAGGGAGTTATAGTCCAACCACATCTGGTGAGGGCAAAGTTGCCCATCCTTGCTTTAGTAGTACACTTAGTTACAGAGCTGGAAAAACAGACATGCAAACCACAAGGGTCTTCCCCTTCCTAAGAATATTCTGAGATTTTTATTTTCCTTTATTTCCTGAAATTTTGGGTTTCACTAATAAATAATAACACAATTTTATAAACAGAGATATAAAGCAAAAATGTGTAGTTCATAGCTTACCCAACGTTTAGCTACTTGATCTGCATTCGCACTGCAGAAATAATCCAGTGTGACACTACCTTAACTGCCATAGCATGGAATTCTGGGAACTGAGTTTTGTGAGACATTTAGCTTTTCCATAAGAGAGTTCTAGAGCCACAACACAAGTTACAATTCCCAGAATTCCAAGCATTGCGCCATGACAATCAACGTGGTGTCAAACTGGATTGTTTCTGTAGTGTGCATGCACCCTTAGTCAACCTGCTCCCACCTTCCTGTGTTCTAGCCAATGAAGTATGGATGGCATTTTAAAAAGTGAAAGAGGGCTGTTCCCTGCCCTGAATGGCGTATGCTTCAAAATCCAGCACAATGAAGACATTTGAAGAGATGCATGCACTGATATGAACAGGGAACTGATGAATTGGGTCTGTGGATATGGTCAGAGAGCCAGCATGGCACAGCGGTTTGAGCATTGGACTGTGACTCTGGAGACCAGGATTCGATTCCCTCTTGGCCATGAAATCCACTGGGTGACCTTGGGCAAGACACATTCTCTGAGCCTCAGGGGAAAGCAATGGCAAACCTCTTCTGAAAAAATATTGCCAAGAAAACCCTATGAAAGATTCTCCTTAGGGTCACCATGAGTCAGAAATGTCTTGAAGTCACACAACACAGAGACACACAGCACTGTTACCATTTATGACAAATGTCATAAAAAAGAGCTGGCAATGCAGGCTGGAGCTTTTCGGATTTGAAGTACAGCAACAAATGAGAATGCCAGCAGTGAACAGACCTCAGGCTTCTGGGATCTACTTTGTATTGGTAGTAGTATCTTAAAACTATAATCCAGAGATCAGAAATAAGCAGAGGTAATTTATCCACTTCCATAAATTTGTGCACCTTCGTTGTCCACATATTCATATCAGGAGTCCTATCTGTTTTCCACATTGAGGCCAATAGCATCCTAGCTGCACAGATCATGTAAAATATTAGCTTTCCATGTTTCCTTTCTAGCACATTATCTTCAACCATATTCAGGAGATACATCTTTGAATCTTTCATAATATTTGTCTTGAGAATAGCTTGCATCTTTTGATGTATGTCTGTCCAGAATTGATTGACTTTTTTACATTTCCACCAACAGTGGATCAGAGTTCCAGTTTCCTCTTTACACTTCCAACATTTATTTTGGCAGTTCTTTGACATTTTCGATATTGTTTCTGGTGTTAAATACCGTCTGAATTGCATTTTGACAAGATTTTCTTGTATGGCATAATTCTTTGTATATGTTTTTCTTCTTGTCCAATTCTTTTCCCACTGTGTAAGCTGAATATTTTGTCCTAGATCTTGTGCCCACCTGAGATAAAAGTCTAATGGGTAAATATAAGAAAGACTGGGAACCATGGTTAAAGTTTATGAAAGAAGAAGAAGGAACTTACTCTACTATTATTTATAATTAAACCAAATAGACAAGTGGGAAAGGGAAAAACCATTTCACTTGATATCAGTATGTAAATATGTAAAATAAAATAAGATAAACAAAGATGGATCAAACTTAGCAAAGATGGTAAAGATAGTAGTAGAGAATTATACATATAAAGAACAATGTTAAAGTGAAAATATGAGATATAGAAAGTGACAATTTATTAAAGAATGAAGTACAATCTTGATAGAAAGTTGAGGAAGGATAAAAGTAGAAACCTCTATTAATTATGAAATGTAATAGATGCGATATGATGTTTTTTAATCTGTGAATATTCAATAAAAATATTTTTTTAAAAAAAGAAAAGAAATAAGCAGAGCTAAAGCTCAGGGACATTTTAATTAGCACTGCTGATTATATTGTTCCAATCATACCCAGACTTCACTGGTCTCTCTGAGTTTATCTACAATTTTCAAAGTTATTATCATTATTTTTATTTATATCCCAGTTTTCTCCCAAAATTGAGATACAGTTGCTGGGGGTGGAAGTGTGGATTTTCCCAGCAATAATATACTGTGAGTTTTCCCAGTGGCAATTCATGCATTTTGAATGATTTGGTTTTGAGTGAGCAATTAAGGCCTATTAGCCTTACACAGACCTGCTCTGGATAAAGATCAAAACTAGTAAAAGTGGCTTATTGCTATAATCTACATATGCCTGTATTTTCAGGCTCTTATTAGGAAGGTCACTATTGGAACCATCCTGACAAATATCCTAAAGTTTAATATTTATCACAACACCATGGGAGACAAGTGCAAAATAATGGCTATGGGCCAAAGCTAAATGCAAAATGTTGACTAGAGCAATGTCCCCACTCCCACCCTGAGGCTGTGTGTACAAGTGAAAATTTTCATTTTGCATTGTTATTAGATTCTTACCCAAAACTTTAAAACTGGACATCACAGCTACACAAAGTCCCAATCTGAAGCAACCTAATTATATTTTACAGGGAGGAACACCAAAACTGAGAGAGAACTGATTAGATCAGTCATAATAGAGCTCACAGATATAGCCATGTCCATCTGCTGCAGCTGTTGAGATCGTCCAGACATGCAGCGATAAGAGCATAGTTTCCGGAGACAGGGATCCTGCAACCAGTTTTACAGGGACCTCACAGCAACATCACAGACAGAGGAAATTCAACAGGCAAAGTTAATAGGGTGCAGTTTTTAATAAATAGATCTCATGCATTTTAAATATATTTGTCAATACAATTTGTTCAGTAGTTAAATAGATGCACAATTGTATCCCCTAAGCATTCCACCGAAGGAGTGGAGCTGTGTTCCCAAGCATGAAATAGCTCCTCTGTCAACAATGAAGATATCTGAAATCCATTGGGAACTAGTTATGAGAATACAATTGCACCTCATTAGCTTTGCCTATTGCATTTTTTTCTTGCCTGCCCTACACCAGAGACATGAATTTGTGCAAGATTTATAAAAAGAATATAAGATATTCAGAACAGTGATGCTGACGGATTAACCTTTGGATCTAACAGTTCTTTGAATGAGTGGTTGCATGAGTTGGCATGTATTTGAGGATGTATGTTTATCATTATGGACAATAAGCTTAATAAAAAGGACATTTGGAATGTGCTTGCATTTGATTTCCAAATCCCAGTTTGTTAACTCTGGGATTATAGATGGCTAAGTACCATCCAGGTTAGCACAGTGGTTGTGTCCAGCACTCAGACTACATTTGCCAGTGTATAAAACAAGTGTGACCCAAATTTGGGGGGGGGGGGGCAATGCAAATCCCTCTTAACCAGTGATTTTGAGACTGAAGTATTTTCTGTGTCTTTTCAAAAGTACCAGGTTTTTTTTTAGGGAGCTGCCAATGGGAATGTGCTGCTGATTTCATTCAGGGCACCCAGGAGGGAGGGATAATGGGCAGAGGAGCAGAAAAAAGGGTAAGAGGTCCAGCAGTTCTTCTCTACCTCTGAGGCCTGGAGCAAGGCAGATGGACTGGAGGGAGGGCTTGGGTTCTTAATGGATGGTTAATCATTTTCCAGGGAAAATACATACTCTCAAGTAGGATAATGCATATACAGTACATAGCAATACAGGAAATGGTTTGATAAACAGACAACAAAAGAACACCAAATAGCAAGCGACAATTATGCAATGCCTGGGAAGGCTACTCTGAACAGGATGGTTTTCAACTCAGTTATGAAGCTGGTTAAAGAAGTGATGGCTCTTGCTTGTGGGGGAAGAAGGTTCCAGGAGTGAGGGGCAGCAAGTGAAAAGGGGCGAATCCTGGATGGGGCAGAGGAAATCCTGGGCTGAGACAGCAGACCTTGACTACCAGAATGGAGGGCCCTGTTGGGAAGGTGAGGAGAAAGAAGGTCTGATAAGTAAGGAGGGGCCAGTCCATGGAGGGCTTTAAACATCGACAGCAGGAGCTTGTACTGAATACGGAAAGGGAAGGGGAGCCAGTGAAGGGATGCCAACACAGGAGAGATGTGGTCAGAGCGGTGGGTGGAAGTGATAATGCGTGCAGCTGAATGCTGGACAGAGATTAAAGGACGGAGGTGAGAAAGAGGAAGCCCAGCCAGGAGGACGTTACAGTAATCAAGTCGTGAGATCACTAGGGCATGGACCAGGATCTTGGCAGTAGAGGCGGAGAGATATGGTCGGATTTTGGCAATATTGTATCCCATCCAACAGGTCTTTGTTTAGTGGCAGAACACCATTGTTTTTCCCCTCTCTGTGCTTGCAATTGGTGGGTGAAGATACCGGCTCTTTAAACTCAGTGGATTCAAATTTCCTGAACTGTCAAGTGGTCCCTTTAAATCACCGGGCAGCTGTTTTCTTCATCTCCTAGTGAATTAGTCCCTTTTATCTGCATCAGTGCCTGATACCCAGACATCACCAAAGTTGGGAAGGTGTTCTTTTGGGAACATGGTGCAGCTTGTGGTTTTTTGTTTGTTTTTACGTTTGACAGTTTCTGCGCACCATTGCATTTGCGTGGCTTCCATGGAGGTTTTGTGGAGCTTTCTTTGCAAGGGTTCTTCAGAGGGGCTTGCCATTGCCATCCTCCGAGGCTGACAGGGGAGGGGTTGTGTGCAGAGGGGCAGAACATCCCACCTCACCTGGGGTCTTGCCCTCCCATTTGTGGACCTGTGGACCTCCCCCTTTGTTGGCAAAGCACCATATTATTGCAGATGCAGGTGTTTATCAGATGAGCTCTTAAAGAGGTACTATTCCAGTGTGACTCCTCTAGCTGCCTCCTGTTGCATGCTGGGATTGGCAGTTTTAAGGAGGGGTATTTAGAATTCTCAGGCAGAGAAGTTCAGCTCCTTAAAACTGCCAATCCCAGCATGCAACAGGAGGCTGCTAGAGGAGTCACACTGGAATAGTAGCTCTTTAAGAGCATAGTGTGATAAACATCGCAGAGTCACATCACCAACTATGACAGCGGAAGTAGAATGATGCAGATGAGCATCATTTGACTGACAGTTTTTTTAAAAAAACCCAAGAACGATAGAATACATTCAATATGGAGGTTCCATTTTAAATCAGTACTTACGGTAGTGTGAATATCAACGGGGTTAAATTGAACTGGAGATATTCAATCAGAGCAAATGTAGTGAAAACTTCAATTTAGAATCACAACATTGAATCTCCTTGGATCAATTGGCTACAAAAACGCTAGTGTGAATGAGCCCCAAGAAAGGCATTCCTGCCTCCCCTCCCTCCTTCTCTCACTTCTCATTCTTTTTCCTACAGACATTCAAGTTGCCATGATATGTTCATCCCTCACATGGTAGGTTGGTTTATGTGAGCTTTTGAAATTCCCTTTTGCACTTCTAGAAGATTCAAGAGTCTTAAGAATCTGAGAGCCAGTGGGGTGGGGTGGTTTGAGTGATGGACTACAGGAAACCAGGGTTCAAATCCATGCTCAGCCATGGAAACCCTCTGAGTGACATTGGCCAGGTCACAATATCTGAGCCTTAGAGGAAGGCTATGGCAGGCCTTCTCTGAATAATTAATTCTAAGAAATCAAAAGATCATCACAAATACTTGAAGACACCCAACAACCACAGGAGGAAGATGATACTGACCTCATTTTTCTTCAGTGATCCTGTTTTGGATCCACTCTTATCAGGACCAGCCTGATGCCCTTAAAACCTGACACTAGTCCTTTTTGGCATTCACCTGCGGATTTTACCATTAGAGAGAATGATGTTCAGTAACATGGACCTTTGAACAGGGGTTGAGGTAGGGTGACAGTGCCCCCTCTCCGAAATTGAGCCTACAGTGAAGGGCAAAACTCTGCCCATCCTCTCCTCTCCCCACTGCTGAGTGCAAGCTATTTTTGCATTTGTAGTCAGTTTACAGCAACTGAAGTTAGCTGAGGAGAAAAATAGAAGACAGGAAGAGGAAAGAGGAAATAGTTTTTTTTTAAATCAGCAGAAAAAGTGGGCTACCAAAGGATTAATCAGAACTGAGCCTGTCAGATCAGGCCAGTTGGAGGGTATGGCACAATGGGAGTTGTATAGGAGTATGACTCCCATTGTCCCATACCCTTGTCCCATACTATTGTCCCATGTCCTTTTTGGAGGATGCCAGTTAGTCATGGGGAGGAGAGGCTGTTCCACAGAACCAGAGTCCTCAGCACTAAGGGCTCAGGACATAAAAATGCAAGATGTACAGTGGGATCTTGTTATTCAGTGGGGTTTGGTACTAGGATTCTCTGTGGATAACAAAATCCATAGATACTCAAGTCCCATTAAATGTAATGGCAGAGCAAAATGGTATATATAAAATGGAATATCAAGATTTGCTATTGGAATTTATCCTTTTTAAAAATGTTTTCAAGCCATGGATGCTTGAATCCATGGATAAAAAATATGTGGATAAGGAGGGCAATTGTACCATTCAGAAAAACCAGGCTGGATAGTTTACCTTTTGTGGTAGTGGAGGAAGGGGGGCAAGTTTACTCTTGGCTGTTTTTCAGATTACATTTCTGAGAGCAAACCCAAACCATGTCCCCTGCAGTGTTTTTTTTTTTTTTTTAAGTATCTGTTTAGGGTTGGATGGCTGTTATGAGCAGAAAAGCCACAGGTCATGTTACAAAGTAAACACCTTCAAGGTAGCAGCCCGGAATGTGTCAAGCAAACAAGAACACTAATTTGATCATTAAACACTGCAGGCTTTCAAGAGAGTCAGCAAGAGGTTGCTGTCCCTACCAGTGACCTGGAAATGCAAATGCTGTGAGGCCCGATGCATCTCTGGTTACATTTTTTCCTGTGCTGAGATGGACAATGCCTATGAAAATATGAAAGTGCCTTACTCCAAACCAGCCTATTTTCCAACATTTCACAAATGAAAAGCCGTTCATGTGTGGCCAAACAATAAGACAGAAAAGATGATTAAATGTGGAAGAATACTTAAGATTCTGCTTTCTCCCCTCTTCCCCGCACTCTGCTGAGTTAACTGAATGCAAACTAATTTGCCCATTTTGCAGCAATTGAAGTAAACTGAGGACAAAAGGGGAAAGTAGGAGAATGACAAAAAAACTGGGACGTGTTAAAAGCAGCTGAAAATGTAATGCAAACTGTTTTGCCCATCAAAGACAGTTTGCAGCAATTAAAGTAAATTAAGGATGAAGAGGGAAAGGTGGGAAATGAGAAAGAAACTGGGATGTTTTAAAAGCAGCTGGAAAGTTGGGACAGCAGAGAATTAATCCAGACTGTCCCTGTCATACTGAGATAATTGGAGGCTATGAATTGGGTCATCAGTGCATCTAAACCAATATTGTCTACACTGTCTGATCGTGTGTCTCTCTGGAAATTCAGACAGGTTTTTTTTCTAACTAGGATCAGATTAAAGTTTCTTTCAGAAGAATTATACCACTTATAATTGTCATGACTGCATCCTACAGAATCCTGGGGTTTGTAGTTTGGTGGAACCCTAGACCTCTGTGGCAGAGAATTCCAAATGCCTAACAAAACTACAAATCCTAAGATTCAATAAGTTCAACTGGCATCATATAGCCATCTATAACTGTGTTGCCTGAAAGAGACCTAAAACATGCTGAAGCCATAAGCAGTGTAATCCTGAAAAAGCCCCATAGTATTGTAGTACTTTTAAAATGTAATATATTCTAACAATCAGCTAAAATTTTAAATAAAAGTTTTAAAAGTTCAGATGCTTTCCCATATTGTGAAGACTTAAATTAGGAATATAAATTTTTATTCTTTTAATCTGTTCAGGTTGATTTAATCATATGTCACCCTCTGATGTTTGGATGATAGGGCAGGCAATATAAAATAGGAACATTGGAATTGTCCTCAGTACTGCACTAGACCATTGGTCCGTGTTGTCAACACTGGCTAGCAGCAGCTGTGTAGGATATTAGTCAAGAGAAAATTTCCCCTGCCAATCTAGAGGTCTTGGGGATTGAGCCTGTGATATCTGCATCACAAGCAGGTGCTTTGAGACTGGGCTGTCTGTGGCCCCACTCCAGGGACCCATTCACACTACATAATTATAGTGCCTCTTTAACTGCCATGGTTCCATTGTATGGAATCCTGGGATTTGTAGTCCATTGAGGCACTAGAGTTTTCTGGCCAAGACTTTTAAATGCCCCTTCCTAAACTGCAAATCCCAAGATTCCATGGGATGGAACCATGACAGTTAAAATAGGAACATTGGAATCACAGTTGAAACTGAAAATCATCTTCTCTCATTTCGTGCTCTTTAGGTTTATTTTCCAAGGGCATCCCCCCTCTCTACTTTGCCTGAAGAAAGAAAGGGATGGGCAGATCTCCACCAAATATGACAGTATTACTTTAATTGTTGGGGAAACTAGCTTTTGCAAGAAGTTGAGTAACCTTTAGGACCATTTGCACCCACTGTATACCATTAATAACTGAGAACAATGCCAGGTTTGGTGTGATTAAGATTGTTTTATTTAGAGAAATGCAGATTGCAATCACACACACACACACTAGCAATTCCCATTTCAGAGCTAAATGAAATGGAAAAATTGAAATTGGATAGCGGAGTTTGAGGGGTTTGCAGGGGGTGATAATTACCTATGTGATGAGTAGACCACAGAAAGCTGGAGTGGCTCAGACTGGGAAGTCTGAAAGCGGCACAGTTTCATACATGGAACACAGCCTGGGATAACTGTATGTGTACTCTAAGTGCACAGAGACTAGGTTCTTGGGACCCATATTTATACCTAAAATCTATCCCCAAGTAATGGGCTATCTTGTAAGGTGACAAAGGCAGGATGTCCTTTCCCAGAATTCAACAATGGGATTCTGGATGGTTGATGGCTTTAATTCTAGTTTGACAAAATCAACAATTGTATCAGGATATCCCCAGGATGGATGGACAGGGAGGTTTGGCTCGGAACACAACAGGTAGTAGGCACAGAGGTTGGCTTACCACTTTGGGTGTAAGGAGATCCTTTGTCTCAGGGTGCAAGAGGAAATGAAGGTGACTTGGGGGAAGGAAGGAGCACATAGTACATACACCCATTTAGATTTGATTGTCTTATTACTTGGATGTGCACAGGCCTCAAGTCTTGCTCCTTTTCTTCTGGGAACTTGACCTGTTGTTCCTAAAGGTCATAGTGATCTCTTAAGAACATGCTGACAAAAGATATGAAATTTGGGGACCCTAACTACAACATGGGGTATATAGGGTATGCTAACACCACACTCTGATTAATCTGTTCCATGTAGACCAGCGCTTATCAATGGTGTGGGGGGCCAGCAAATTTTAATTTTGCTAGGGACTTGCACTAAATTGGATGCAATTCTTTCTTTCTTGCCTGGAAACCTGTCAGGGACTGGCAGCCAATGGCTTGGGAACTAGCACCAGTCCAGGGTCGGGAGCACTGGTCCAGGGGCCACCACTGATGTAGATCACAATAAGTTGCAAAAAAAGTAGCAGACATCCCACAGAAGGTGCCTATCAGAGGCATTGACATCCAGTTTCCAAGATTTCTATTGGATAGGAATCATGAACCCTCCAGATATTGCTGAATTGCAACTCACAGAATTCCAAGCCAGCATAATCAATGGTGAGGAATACTGTGAGTTGCAGTCCAACAACATCTGGAGGACCACATGATTTACAGTACTGATTATGAACAATACAAAAGCAGTCTAAACTGAATGAAGGTTTGGCCTATCTACCCAATGCCAGCCTATATAATAAATTTTGAGTGCTGGATTAAATCGCGTGGACACTGTCCAAAAATGAAAAGGCGGCAGAACTGTTTCTACTGTATGTGGCTTATCCACTCAGTCATCCACTACCCAGTCAACACTATCCAGCAGTGTTTTGTAGTCAGGGATGCTACAGATGGCCCAATCATTTATTTAAAATTAAACTAACCAAGGATCCCAACTGTCCTGAAAATATAAAAGTCACACATTGCCACGTTCTGGGGTATGTTGAGCTCTCTTTTCCTGTCAGTCAGTGGTAAATGCCAGTCTCTGGCCAAATAGGTCCCAGCCATGCTGCACCTCTGTCTCAAGACAAAAATAAATATGAGACAGGAGATTCATGTCTGGATAATAGCAGCAGAGGATGTGTATATTATGAGCAGCAGTGTTGGGGAAAGAGTGTATGCAACTCTTTTCTTCTGCATCATTTTCTGCTACCCAAACCTCCCTCTCTCCCTTCCTCTCACACAGGGCTCCAGAACTGTTTTTAAGGTGAGAGGAGGCTCAAGACTAGCAAGTTGGCCGTGATGTATTTTGCATACTTATGTGAATGTGTTCACAGAACAGTAAAAACACAGAATACAGTAAGAAACAATGGCGGGGTACAGACTGCCAAAAAGAGGCGCCTCCTCGGCACCTCTCTTTCCTGCGCAGGAGCGCTGCAGCATACAAATTGCGTGGCGCTACTGTGCAGGAAAAAAGGAGCCCCCCAAAACAGCTTTTTTGCAGCGCCGGAAAGTGCCAGAGACGGTGCAGTTATGTCGCAGCTGCACAGCCCGTTTGGAGGCTGCACAGCTGCGACATAACCATCATGCGCTGCGTCTGGCAGGTACGCTGCAGCTGTGGCACCCTCGTCACATGCGAGGGCTGCCGGGCGTATGGGTGCTCCGCCCACCAGGCAGCCCTCGCACGTGACGAGGGTGCCTCAAAGGCCCGTCCATTCTGGGCCAATAATACCACCAACTAAAACAGTTAACAATGTGACTACAATGAACACAATGTCAAAATAAGCAATGAAGTATTATAAGATTTTTTAAAACTAGAAATAACATTTCAAGGACATGGAAAAATCCATAAGATTCTTATCAAGTGAATGCAAATATGACTATAAATGTGAGGACACACATACATGGAGGAGGCAGCTACTACACTTAAAAGACATCTCACCCATAATAGCAATTTTTGGAGTGGCAATTTCGCAAAAGTAATGAGCTTTTTCTGGGATGACAACCCCCAGAATCCCCAAGCCAGCATGGTCAATGATCACAATGGCAAAGAGATTCTGAAATGATTTCAAAAGCTCTACAGTTTTCATGACACTGAACTGATCAGTCAGCCAGCCAGCCACCATTAATCTTGGGATAGAATTGCTCTTTATTCATTTCTTTATTTTAAAGGAAGACCCAGTGTTACACCTGCTTTTACCCTTTGGACTTGAATAACAAGAGGTTGAGCAAGGTGTAGAGTTAGTTAGCATATAGTTTTACTCTTGAAATCTGTATTTTAAGGTGGATAATCTCCCTTCCCTTGGGTTTGTCTGCCTGATCCAATTTAGATTGCAAGACTTCCTGAGGATATACTGTCTCCCTCTGAGTTTGTACCTTGTCTGTGGTCATTGGGCCTTGTCTTGCTGTCAGGGCTTTTAAGTCTTTTCCCAGACTACAAGTAATACTTGTGTTTTCAAAAGGGATATAGATAACACAAAGGTGGGGGAGGTCAAGGCACCTTGCTTTGGTCTAAATTCCCATATGGTTTTATTGCTCAGGCAGGCATTTTGCTCTTGAGATCCTCCCACCCTTCCCCACCTCCTTTCTTTTCTACCCTGAGCAGCCAGTTGATCTCTCTGTTTGACAAAGAAGACCCTATGAGTTAAAGACTGTTCACTTCAAGGTAACAGCATTTGGAGAAGGAAAGAATGATATTAAAGAGAAGCCATGAACTTTCTTCAGAAGAGAAAGAACCAGAAAAGTCTTTGTGGGTAAATCACACAGCCTCTGACATGGTAAAATACAGCCAGAAATAGTCCATAATTTTTTATTTCTGTTCCACCTTTCTCCCCAAAAGAGATGCAAGGCACAAACAACTGCTTAAGAGAATAAGGAGTGGATGGTGGTAGGAGTGGACTTCTGCTCATGGCACCATTGCAGATATATAATGCATTGCACACTATCTTTGTGCATTGCGCATTGCATGATGAAATAGCAACTAGGCACAGCCACTGTTTCTCATATGTTGCAATACAGTGGCATTCAGTATAGAGATTACATAGTGCTAGAATAATTTATAGTTTATTTAAGAATAGGGGAATCAAAGGAAAATTCAAACCAAGGACTGGGACACTCTATGACAATAAAAATAACACAGTTAAAGGCCAGGAACAAATAAAAAGATGATTGATTCAATACACAGAAGAGCTATATAAAAGAGATGACAGAATTAAGGACATATGGAACAAAGAGCCATATGAAGATGAATCCCAAATTCTAAAAATTGAGGTGGAAGCTGCAATAAGAGAAATGGCAAAAAACAAGTCACCAGGAATAGGTGATATTTCAATTGAGCTGCTGCAATCTACATGGACAGAGTCAACTATAGTGCTAACTAATATATGTGAACAGATATGGAAAACAAAACGATGGCTGACAGACTGGAAATGATCAATATACATCCCCATCCACAAAAAAGGAGACACAAAAGATTGCAGCAACTATAGAACCACAGCACTAATATCCCATGCAAGCAAAATTATGCTCAAAATTCTAAAACACAGACTCTGATCATACATAGAGAAAGAAATCCCAGAGGTCCAAGCAGGGTTCAGGAAAGGAAGAGACACAAGGGACCACATTACAAACATATGATGGTTAATTTCAAAAGAAAATCACCATGTGCTGTTATAGACTACAGCAAAGCCTTTGACTGTATAAATCATGAAAGGCTATGAAATATCCTTAAAGACATGGGAGTGCCAACACATCTGATAGTCTTGATGAGGAATCTGTACTCATGACAAGAGGCTACTGTCAGAACAGAACATGGAGAAACAGAATGGTTCCCAATTGGCAAAGGAGTCAGACAAGGCTGCATCTTATCACCCTACTTCTTTAATTTATATGCAGATCATATTTTAAGAAAAGCAGGCTTGGACACAGGAGGAGTAGTAGTGAAAATAGGAGGAAAGAATCAATAATCTCAGATATGCAGCTGGCACCATAATACTAGCAGAAAACCTCAAAGACCTGGAAGAAATACTAAGAAAGATCAAGGAAGAAAGTGCAAAGGCAGGCCTATTACTGAACATAAAGAAAACAAAAATAATGACCACAGAGAACCTACACAAATTTGAATTAGACAACAAAGCAACAGGAATAGTAAAAGAATTCTCATACCTGAGATCAAATATTGATAGAAATGGAGACTGCAGCCAGGAAATCAGAATAAAAATAAGAATGGGAAGGACAGCTATAAAAGAACTAGAGAAGATCCTAAAATACAAGGATATACAACTGAGTACAAAAGTTAGAATCGTACAAGCCATTGTATTCCCTGTTAGCATGTATGGATGTGAGAGCTGGACAGTTAAGAAGGAGGATAACAGGAAAATCAACTCATTCGAAATGTGGTGTTGGAGAAGAGTGCTAAGAATTCCATGGACAGCCAAAAAGACAAACAAATGGGTCCTGGAGCAGATCAAGCCAGAAATCTCCGTAGAAGCCAAGATGACAAAACTCAAGTTGTTGTATTTTGGACATATCATGAGAAGGCATGAATCATAAAACAGTAATGCTAGGGAAAAACAGTAATGGTAGGGAAGGTAGAGGGAAGAAGAAAGAGAGGAAGGCTGCATGCAAAATGGATGGACTCTATTAAAGAGATCACGAGTATGAGTTTGCAGAAGTTGAACAGAACAGTGGAGGACAGAGGGTCTTCGAGATAGATGTATAATCAGCAGGGTCGCCATGAGTCGAGATCATCAAGGTATAATTTAACTCCACCAGCAGAGATTTATACTACACTGAAACAATCTGACTTTCTCCATATATTACATTTAGGAACATAAGAATGGAAAAAGATGGAAATGCATCTGAGGAAGTAGGCTCAAGTCTACAAAAGCTCATGCTATGAACTTCTATCTTTCAGTTAGTCTCAGATGTGCTGCAAGATCCCTTGGCATAGCACAGGGGTTCCCAACCTTTTGACTCATGAAGCCCTTTTTAGAAGAAGTTTCTATGGCGGAGCCCCTAGTTCCCTTATTTCTCAGCACCAGAGGAGCAGCATGTAACTCCAGGATGCCCTTTTACAAAGAAACCCCAGGCTAACCTGCCCAAAAGTCACATAGCTAAGTGGCTGCTTAATTCAGAAAACCCAGCTATATGGATGGATAGATGAACAGGCAGGCAGGCAGATATCTGAGTGAGGTTGCCTCACTCAGATGTCTGTCTGTCTGTCTGTGATCATAATGAAGAATTTATCTGCATATATGTATGTATATATGTATTTGTTGGGGGGGCACTTAAATAACAACAGTAGCCAAATTTTATTAGTTCAGACTAGCCTAACAGTCAGCATTCAAGCCTCTTATCTGGCTGCAGACAAATGTTTGTCATCATACCTTCTTCTGTAAACCCCAAAGTTAAACAAATCTAAGATGGGTAGACAACATTTATAACCTGCTTTAAAAGCAGCCCTATTTGGCATCAAAGCTTCCCCTAACACAGAGAGACATAGAGACATTCTCTCTCTCTCTCTCTCTCTCTCTCACACACACACACACACACATATATGCACAAACACACACACCAGGCACCCTGTGTTCTACCCTTAGCTGGGATGCCTCAACTAGAAAGGTTTATGGAGAAGCAAACCAAAAACAAACTGGAAGCTAGAAAGTTATTTTCATCCATTAAAAGGTCCCATTAAACCTTCACTTTAACAGGGGGAGATTTAGGATTCCTTTTCTCCCATTCAAAGTACCTCAGCAAAAGTTTAATCCTCATTTATGGTGTCTTGTACCTATGCTATCTATTGTCTGCCCACAGTTGCAAACATTTATGCTTCAGGTTTGAGGCTGCTTTGTTTTATCTTCATCTGTAGCCACCTCTTCCCATATTCCTTCTTGTTACCGCTCCCAGTCCCTACCACCACCGATTCTGCATAATACAATTTGTGAAGACTGAATGCTTTAATGGGCTAAACACAGAGCTAGGAGGAATTGATTTTACAAACTCTCAATGCAGATTGTAGCTCTAGGCAAGTCACTTAGGTACTGCTTTCCTCTTATTACATTTCTGCAAAGAGTTTCCAGTTTGCTTTCCTTGCATTATAGAATAAAGCATCACATATAGTGCATTCTTATTACACACAGAAGCAGCTTAGGCGAATATGCATACATTTCCCTGAGGCTCTGCTTCTTAACTGGTAGTCCATAGTCATACACATCAGGCCTCCATCCTCTTCCCTCCCCATCAGTATTATCTCGGCACCATTTTCTGCTGCTTTGTGTCAGATGTTGTGCATTTTCATCATGAAACACTGCACATGTGCACAAGAGAACAAGACCAATAATGCTGGAATACAAGCACTCCTTGCCAGAACTGGAAAGTAACACATTAGAACTAAAGAAGCTATTGGTAGTACAGTTGCCAAGGAATCGCTTCATCCCTTTGTGTGGAATAACATGCACTTTTACCTTTATACTTACAGTGATGCAGTTCTTGCATAATGTGGAACAGGAGTATCAATAATAACAATAACAATATTTATTTCTTACCCACCTCTCCCCATGGATCAAGGTGAGGAATAACAACAGTTAATAGACAAACAACATCAGTTAAGAAGACATCTGTTAAAACACACATCAATTTAAAAGGACAAATAAAATGTACTCATATTAAAACTACCCATGTTTAAAATACACCATTTAAAATTCACCATTTAAAAATCATCTGGATAAGCCTGCTGGTCTTCAATGCTCTTTTAAATTTGGACTGGTGACGTTATCAGACAAGGGAAATTATAATCCAATGGCAATCCGAACGCAATCATGGGATTTAACGTTATTGCGTGATAGACTACCACAAGCAATTTCGGGCAATGGGAAGTCAGTCCGAATGCAATCATGGGGTTTCATGTTATTGTGTGAGAGGTGATCACACCCAATTTCAGGCAATGGCAAGCTATTTTCGGGCAATGGGAAGTCAGTTCGATCGCAATTCGAATTCACATAAATTCGCTGAACTAGCGAATTCACATGAATGCGTTCTGGCCCCGCTTTCTTTTCATTCGAAATTAAGAGAAATTTCTCCCGTGTGAAAAACTCCAGTGTATTCAGCTGTCAAATCTCTTCCGGCAGGTCATTCCACAGTCTAGGGACAGCTGAAGGAAAAGCCCTCTGCCTGACTGTTGCCAATCTAGTCCTGGATGACTGGAGTAAAGGTCTGCTAGAGGACTTCAGTTATAATATAACCTGAGTTTTTGGGGCTGATAATATGGGAGGAGGCGATCCTGTACTGCTGCACACCATGTGTGTGAGTGTGTGTACACACTTTTAAAGTAACAAAAATAATTAGAAAGAGAAAAATCAAAGCATTGCTTTTTTTAAAAAATAGCAATTAGCTACTTTAGTGGTTTTTGATTTCAGATTTGAAATTGTTACTGTAACTGATTACTTTTCAAAAGCAACTTACCAGGTTCTGCTCCTTGCAAAAAGCAGGTCTACAAAACCTGTCTAGGGTGCTGTATAGACGGGCCCTATCGGGCGCCGTTGTTACATGCAAGGGGCGGCACTTCCTGATGCACCTTGCCCCTCGCATGTAACTAGGGCGTAAAAATGGCAGCGCCCTATACACACAGGCGCCACCATTTTGACATGATGGACGCCTAGCGTCCGCACGTCTCGGCGCCTTCATGACGCTGCAAGTGCGCCATTGGTGCCTTGCAGCGTCATAATGGCACCACAGAAAGAAGCCACTTTTTGCGGCTTCTTTGTGTTGCACGAGGGAGCCGCACAGTTTGTCTGCTATGACTCCCTCACGCAACAAATGAGGGCGGTCTGCATCCTGCCAAAGCGTGCCTAAAGAAAGCAAGTTAAACAGGCCTATCTTATAGTTTCACCAAGTCAACCCTCTGTCATAGGAACCTGCTTCATAATGTGTCAGACCATTGTTCCACCAAGTTAAGTTCCACTTGGTTTCATGGCAGGAGCAGGCCCAATATTTCCTAGAAGAAAAAATGGGACCTATGGCAGAAGCATTGGAGTGTGATCAAGATGGCAAAAGAATACACAAGTTAGGAGAGGCTGTAGCAGTTTGCTCTTGTCTGAGCCTACTGGAAAAGGCCTCCTCTCCCCATCCCCAGTTGAGTTCAGTGGAAACTACTTTTGCACTTTGAACGCAGTTTGCAGCAAGTGAAGTAAACTGAAAACAAAGGTGGAGAGTGGGAAGGGAAGAGAAAAACTGAGACATTTTAGAATCAGATTTTAAAAATGAAAGAACAGAGGGTTAATTGGGACAGTTTCTGCCAAATCAGGACAGTTGGAGGGTTTGCAGGTTCAATATCAAACCATGAAAGTTACAAGCAGTGTCCAAGTTTTATTTATTATTATTATTACCACCATGTACTAATGCCCTCCTGCCCCCCCCTCTTTTTGTTAATGGCATTTTGATCCCATACTATTCCTAATGTAACATTTAGGAATTAAAAGTTCCCAGCCATATGGTGTAGTTGTTTTGGTGTTGGACTATGACTCTGGAGACCAAGGTTCAATTCCCACTTGTTCATAAAACCCTCAGGGTGACCCTGGGCAAGTCACATACTCTCAGCCTCAGAGGAAGACAATGGCACATCTCCTCTGATCAAATCTTGCCAAGAAAACCCCATGATAGGGTCACATTAGGGTTTCCATAAGTCAAAAATGACTTGAAGACACATAACAACAGCAACAACAACAACAACAACAACAACAACAACAAGCCACCAGTTCAGATCAATAGCCACTGCCACTGTTCACTGTAAAGCAAACAAGCTGTGAAACACAGCCATGGGGTGGAGGCACCCAAAGTTACATGCCTTAAGATCTCCTGTTTGCCAGAACTGATTCAGCCAGTGGAACTAGGAAGGGGCCAATTCTCATTCTCCCCTGCAGTAAGACTGGCCCAAGGTCATCAAACAAGCTTTATGAGACTATATGCATTTATTATAAGTAAATTGAATGATTAGCTGGGATTTGCTCCCAGACATAAATCTTAGTCCTAGTATAGCACATGGTTTACCATCTTGGATCCTATCCTGCTAAGACTCTGCAGAA
>NC_056526.1:25399433-25517248 GCF_019175285.1 Sceloporus undulatus | reverse complement strand
TTAAATTTATTAATTTGCTTTTTAGAGGTAGCAGTTGGCCGTTTGATGATCACAATCCCTGTCATTTAAACTGACTCCTCCACCCATTCCTTCTTATCTCACTAATCCACACCCAAATTTGCATACATAGTTTATTTCCTGGCATGCTCTGGCACAAAATCAAAAGCATTACAAAATAAAATATTTTTGTTGTCTCTTCTGCACATAAATGGATTAATCAAATACCATCAGATGTCTTGTTTGTGTTGGCACTACACCAAGAACAGCTTGTCAGAACAAGATTTCAGAAATCAGGGAGCAGCAGTACAGGCTGTGCTCTCCAGTAGCTAAGGCTGCTTCGGGATGCTTTGTCTTCCTTTCAGCTGTGATCCTATACCAGACATATTAGTCCGGATTTGCAAAAGCATACATTTATCAACATATAATACCTCCAGGTTTGTCTGTTTATCTGATCTGGGGCACTTGCCAGGTATGTGTATTACTGGTACTCCTATCACAAAGCATTGCATAAGCTTGGAAAAGTTACCTTTTGGACTGTTGTTGTTAATCGCTGTTATGTCAGTTTAGGCATATAGCCATTAGAAGTTGTTGCTGTTGTGTGCCTTCTGACTTATGTCAACTTTAAAACAAACTTATCACAGGATGTTCTTGGCAAGAGTTGTTGAGAGGAATTTGCCTTTGTCTTCCTCTGAGCATGAAAAAGTGTGACTTTGGCAAGGTAACCCCATGGCTCTTCATGGCCAAGCAAGGATTTAAACCCCAGTCTATGAACCAGAGTGTTGTAATGGCTTGAGTGTTAGACTAGCTGGAGGCCATGAAACCCACTGGGTGACCTTAGGCAAGTCACATGCTCTCAGCCTCAGTGGAAGGCAATGGCAAACCTCCTCTGAACAAATCTGGCCAAGAAAACCCCATGATAGGTTCACCTTAGGGTCTCCATAAGTTGGAAACAACTTGAAGTCATACAACAACAACTCCAGAATCCTAGTCCAAAACCCAAACCACTACTCCATGGTAGCCTCAACTAGCTGAAGTTAGGCAATATCTTTATATGTCACAAAGTTGTGGCCTTTTGGTTGGTCCTATTTAAGGTATTACTCAGCTTTGTTTGTTGGTATATTAGACCTAATGAAGATATTGCCCAATTGTGAATTGTCACTAGAAACCAAAACGATCAAACTTAAGCTATTGTACTTTGGGTCTATTACAAGACAACATGACTCATTGGAAAAGATAATAATGCTGGGGAAATTGAAGGCAATCAGAACCAAGGAAGATTATATTGCAGGTGGATTGAATGCATCCAGGAAGCCAGAGTTCTGAATTTACAAGACCTGTTAATAACAAGGTGTCTTGGAGGTCTCTCATTCATAGGCTTGCCATAAGTCAAAGCCAACTTGATGGCAACTGGCAACCATCTATGTTTAATGTAGTTGAGTAGTGGACAACCAAACTTACATGAATGGTATATAGTGACCATTATATATTTTGTATTTTTCCAATGAACATTTTAAAATAGAAAGCACCACTTATGTAAGAGAAATTAAAGACCCAGTCATAAAACCCCATAACATAGCTTGGATGTGTATGAATAAGTTCGTGTTGATCTCTCTGTTAAGGGGCTGATTTCTTTTGTTCCAAATGCCAGTGCCGGAAGAAATGACTCTAGGGTCTGAATTTGAATTTAGAGAACTTAAAAGAAACTTCTCTATTCAATGCAACATAATTTAATGGAGCCATCTTGTTCTCATTTGCAAACCCTATGCAGAGATTTTGACAGGGAGAGCTCCACATAAGGTTGAGTGGTGGTGTTGGGAATTTAAAGGTATTTTATTAATCTTGGTACAAACAATGGCTTTTGATGACAGGTATTTGCTCACAGCACCATGGCAACCTGGGTCAAGCTGACACAGCCAAACCAGCTGACTAGTGCTTTAGTCAAGGCAACAGCAGTATGTCGACACAGTCTTTGGAATGACTGGCACCAAACTGGCTCCAACACCAAACTCAACCATGGCTCTTGCAAAATTCTTTCTTGGCTGCCTGGGAACTTTGAACAATTCCTAAGCAGTTTGGCTGCAGCCGAGCATAACTCAACTTATGACTAGCGCTTCCATTAAGGAAAATTATTCCCCACAGATATTTGTCACTTATTTCAATGGTATTTAGAAGGAACAGGGGGTTAGCACTAGGTTAAAACTAGTTTCCACACTATACAATGACTCCACTTTAACTGTTATGGAAGCCTTCAATGGGGTTCTGGTATTTGCATTTTCATAATATATTTATATTTTCTCTGCCAGACAGCTTGTATAATGTAGTTTGGGGAATGGATAACAACAGTGGTTTCACCATCTTTGGTCCTCCATTTGGGCTTCAACTCCCAGGGAACATGTTCATGTTCATTTCAAAATTGTGGAAACAGAGCTATGCATGTTGTGCCATCATGTATGGATGCCATTCTTCAGGGTCATACATTATACATGGTTGTGCATTGGATATGGATGCCATATGCAATGTCTGTGGTTGCACACTGAGGCACATAATGTATATTATACATTGGGTAGAATCATAGAATCATAGAGTTGGAAGAGACCACAAGGGCCATCCAGTCCAACCCCCTGCCATGCAGGAAATCTCAATCAAAGCATCCACGACAGATGGCCATCCAGCCTCTGTTTAAAGACCTTAAGGAAGTAGACTCCACTACACTACACTGTCAAACAGCCCTTACTGTTAGGAAGTTCCTCCTAATGTTGAGGTGGAATCTCTTTTCCTGGAGCTTGCATCCATTGCTCCAGATCCTAGTCTCTGGAGCAGCAGAAAACAAGCTTGCTCCCTCATCAATATGACATCCCTTCAAATATTTAAACAGGGCTATCATATCACCTCTTAAACTTCTCTTCTCAAGGCTAAACATCCCCAGCTCCCTAAGTAATTCCTCATAGGACATGGTTTCCAGACCCTTCACCATTTTAGTTGCCCTCCTTTGGACACGTTCCAGTTTTTCAACATCCTTTTTTAATTGTGGTGCCCAGAACTGGACACAATATGTGTGGGAATTTCTGCAGTTGCAGCTTTTCCTCACCATGACAAGCCATACTTCTACTGATGCAGCCTAAAATTGCATTGGCCTTTTTAGCTGCCACATCACATTGTTAACGCATGTTCAATTTGTGGTCTGCTTGGACTCCCAGATCCGTTTCACACATAGTTTCATTCAGCCAGGTGTACCCCATCCTATATCTGTGCATTTCATTTTTCCACCCTAAGTGCAGTATTTTGTATTTCTCTGTGTTGAAATTCATTTTGTTAGCCGTGGCCCAGCTTTCTAATCTATCAAGGTCATTTTGAATCTTGATCCTGTCCTCTGGAGTATTAGCTATTCCTCCTACTTTGATGTCGTCTGCAAATTTGATAAGTATGCCCCCAATTCTGTCATCCAAGTCATTGATAAAGATGTTGAATAGCACTGGGCCCAGGACAGAACCCTGTGGGACCCCATTGATGCATTGGAATGTATAATATCACTAGTCATTAACATGGCAGTGTTGTATAACTGCATAACTCCATGACAGTAAAGTTATGCTCTCTTTCCCCAGTGGAGGATCCTGTCAAATAGATCCCATTTTGGGAGAAAGGCAACAAATAAATAAATAAATAATAGATCCTAGCATTAGCCAGAGTTGCTTCCATCTTGAATCTGTACCCTTGCATGACTGAATAAATTCTATACATTTGTTTGTCTCCACTGAATGTCCCAAAACAAGGACTAGGTGTCCATTTGAACATCCAAGTGTTACTTAAAATATACTTTGGATTTAGTGCAGACAGAAATTCAGAGCCAGACTCATTGGAATTAAGTGATGAAGATATGGGAATCGGGGTGGTTTGGGGAGAATACCAGAAAGTGAGATAGTGAGGTAGAGATGTCTACTTGCAAAGCAGATCTACCTATTTTTAAAATGTATATTGGTTTCATTATCTCCAACAGCAGCTATTTTGCCCAGCTGCTGCAGACAGAAAAGCTAGATAGCAAGACTACCTTCATCAGCCTGTCTGGCACTAATGGCTGTTTGCTTCCTTCCCTCCTAACACTAATTCTTAAAACTACCATTCTCTATATCAGCTGAAATTGTATGAAAGGGTTATGCAGAATGAACTTCATATACTCCCAACTGTCCTGATTTGGTGGGGACAGTCCCAATTAATCTTCCAACATTACATTTTATTCACCTGCCTTTAAACTGTCCCAATTTCTCTCTCCTTCCCCCATTTTCCTTTTGCCCTCAGCTTACTTCAGTTGCTGAAAACTGAATTCAAAGTACAAAAGTAGTTTGCACTTACCGGTAACTCAGTGGGGGAGAGGTGAGAAGAGACAGAATCTTGTTCTTCCTAGTAGGCTCGGACCAAAGCAAACTACTGCAGCCTCTCCTAGCTTGTGTGTTCCTTCTCATAATGACTTTTCCCATCTCAAGCACACATATGGCTTGGCCCCATGTGTCCTGGTTTTCATTTGTGAAATGTTGGAGGGTCCACTTCTGGCAGTGCAGCATGAGGGTTGCAAACAATGCAACTTTTCTTCTGCCAGAAGGGTCACTCCAAAGAGTCTTGCTGGCTGAAGCATATGCTACAGCTGGGAAGCAGTTGGCCTGGTTCTTCAGAACAAGGCGTTGGACTCAAGGCATTGGAATCAAGAAAACCACACCAGTTGTTCTCCTTCCACTTTGCTAAGTAATGTCTGGCATAGAGCTCTCTGAGGCAGACAATTTTTGTTTGTTGTTGTGTGCCTTCAAGTCATTTGACTTATGGCAACCCAATCACAGGGTTTGCTTGCCAAGATTTGTTCAGAGAAAGTTTGCCATTGCCTTCCCCTGAGGCTGAGAGTGTGTGATTTGCACCCAGTGAGTCTCATGGCCGAGCACAAATTGAACCTTGGTCTCCAGATTGTAGTCCAACACTCAAACCACTAATATACTTTAAAAGGTTTTCCCAGAGGGGTCCTCAAAGCAAGGCATTAGCAAAATACCCTAGGAAATCACTTGTATTACAGAAGTTCAGAACCACAGGCAATCTGTTATAGCACCCTAGACATAGTGGCAAGCTCTGAAGAACATTCTCCACAGCCAGGAACCCTTAGCCTGGCTGGCTCTATGGCAGGTTTTGCATGGTTGGTGCTGCTCTCGTCAGAGCCCATCTCACTTTATGAAGCACACAGCTGGCAGGCAGTGGCGATTTGTTGTGAAAAATGAGGAAGCCAGGATTCTCCTTCCCCTTCAGATAACAGGAGAGCTTGGGCCACAGTTGGTTACCTGTGTATGGGTGTATATAGCTTCCTGCCCTCTCAGTTCTTTTGTCATTTTGGGTTGTGATTGCAAACCATTTGTTAAAAATGAAAGCCACCCTGATCTCTTCTACAGAATGCTGACATGAAGATTGGGCCCTTGGTATCTGCTGGGGTTTGGTTCCAGGATCCCTCATGGATACCAAAATCCATAGATGCTCAAATTCCATTAATACAATGGTGTAGTGAAATAGTGTCCCTTATATAAAAGACAAAAACAAGGTTTGCTTTTTGCAATTTATATATAAATTTAAACATTTTCAAGCTGTGGATGGTTGAATCCATGGATACAGAGGGCTGGCTGTACACAGTGATAGAAAGAGACTGGGCAAGTCAACAAAGAAACTGTAACTTCTCTGAAGAAGAAAATCCTGGGAGTTGTACCATAGTGAAGTGCTTAGAATTCAGTTAGTGACGCCTGGACTGTATTTGCTGTTGGCCAAACTCCTTCTCTGCAAAGAAAATAAGCAAGCTCAGAATGCACAGGGTCTTAGGGGCTGTACAGATTACTCCTACGCCTTGGTCTGGATCTTGACTTTCCACAGTGCAAAAAGGAGCCACGTTCTCTGAAGATGCCAGCCACAGATGCTGGCGAAACATCAGGAATAAACTCTTCTAGAACATTGCCACATTATCTGGAGAAAAAAAACACAAAAAAACTATGGATGCCAGCCATGAAGCCTTCAACTTCACACTAAAAAAGTTCCTTTTTCAGGACTATAACTTTCAGAATTCTAGCATGGCCATGGAGTTGCAGTGTAATGAATGCACTGGAGCAGTGACTGACTGACATTGCTGGGAAAGCTTTTCTCACCAGAGAATAGAAGAATGTGTCTCCATCCACCCACTCACTGTCAAAAGTAATTTTCTATGCATTCAGGAATCAGCTCTATTTCAGGGCAACAGATCATGACATTAAAACAACCACAGGAAATACTTAACTTCTCCGGCACTCTTAACTTCCCTTGAGGAAAGGTTTGTGTTTCCAAGCCTATAGAAACAATTCTTCAACAGTCTTATGATGCATTAGAAAGGTAAGTCTGACCACCTAGGTTGCTATTATTTGGAAAGAATCAATGCTATCAGATATAATTCCTTTTACACAATCCTTTCTTTCACTGCTGTGCAGCCAGTGTCAGGGGACTAATCTATTTTCCAGTAGATACACCAACCCAGTGGATATCTCTACAACCACTTACCTGGCAAGTAATTTTACTTATCTTCTCATGCTGTCAGCTATAACATATGTATGTGTTATTGTTGTTGTGTGCCCTCTAGGTTCTTTCTGACTTAGGCAACCCCAAGGTTGAACCTTTCACAGGTTTCCTTGGCAAGTTTTATTTAGCGGGTGTTTGTACCTTTGCCCCTTCCCCTAAGGCTGAGAGCATGTGACTTGCCAAAGGTCACCCAGCGGATTTCGTGGCTGAACAAGACATCAACCCTGGTCTCCAGAGTCATAGTCCAACAATCAATCCACTGGCATCATACTGCTCTCAGTATCTATTAACCAAGTTTAAATTAAATATACAAGCAGTGGATATACCAAACCCACTGATATAGAGATTGGACTTTGTACTCACTCTTGTTGACAATCAATGGAAGAATTCCAGTGACCAGTGACAGTGGGATGCCACAGGTTCTGTCCTGGGCCAGTTGTTCAACTATTTATCAGTGATGCGGACAGCTCAAAAAGGTGAATGTGATTCCAGGCTAGATCTACATAAGTATGAGTGTCTGAACAAGGAAGTAATACTGTACTCTATTCTGCTCTGGTCAGGCCTCACCTGGAATACAGTGTCCAGTTCTGGGCACCACAGTTCAAAGGAATGTTGACATGTTGGAGTGTGTCCAGAGGAGGGCGACCAAATGGTGAAGGGTCTGAACCATGCTCTATGAGGGAGAGTTTAAGAAGCCTGGGAAAGAGATAGTTAAGAGGGATGTGATAGCCCTGTTAAGATTTGAAGGGTGGTGTCATACTGAGACGGAGCAAGCTTGTTTCTGCTGCTACAAAGAATAGGATTCAAAGTATGGGATTCAAGTTACCGGAAAAGAGATTCCACCTAAACCTAGGAGGAACTTCCTGGACAATGGATGCAAGCTACAGGAGAAGTAATTCCATCTCAACATTAGAAGGAAACTCCTAACAGTTAAGAGCTGTTCAACAGTGGAACATACTCCCTCAGGTGTGGTGGAGTCTCCTTCCTTGGAAGACTTTAAACAAAGGCTGTGACCATCTGTGGGGGTGCTTGATTTCCTGCTAGTAGGGGGCCTGGACTGGATGCCCTTGTGGTCTCTTCCAACTCTATGATTCTATGACAATAAAAGGTTATTTGATCAGTGGAACTAACTGCCCTTGAGAGAGATTAGTGGGAGTCCCTCCTTCTTTGGAGGTCTGTTAAATGGAGGCTGGACGGCCATCTGTCAGGGATGCTTTGATTGGGAGTTCCAGGGCGGCATGGCAATGAGTTAGAACTGGATGGCCCTTGAGGTCTGCTTATACTCTATTATTCTAACCAGGGTAGGCAACCTGCGCCCGCGGGCGATGCGTCCCCGGCGAGGCCGTGGGACCAGGCCCCACCCGGTCCTGCCGCCGATTCCGCCGTGGCCTTTTGGGGGGCAATTGTCTATAGAGAAGCCTCAAGAAACATGCATTTATTTATACAATTTTTAAAAAAAACAGCAAATTTTTCGTGTGTCCTCCATTTTTTTAAAAAAGTGTCGTTCCATTTGAAATTTTGTCCTACATTTTGTCCTGGTTTCTTTTATCTTTTCCTTTTTTTTAAAAAATTCGTGAATCATTTATTTTTGGGCTTCCGCCCCCCCAGTTGTCTGCGGGCCCGCAACCCCCGCCCCAGCTCCAAAGGTGCCTACACCCCTGTTTCTAAAACCAAGAAATATGGAGGGCCAGCTGTAATATATAGACTGTTGATGGAGTGGGACACTACCTCTGCTATCAGACAAAGCATTTTGGACTTAGGGACTCTCCATTAAAGAAAGAAACCCAAAGCACCTCCCTTAGTGAGATAGATAGATGGCCCAGATTCAGTGGGAGCCTTTAATAATTGGGGGCAGGTTCACAGTTGATCCTGAAAGAGGGGAAAGAAATGAAATGGAATGGAACTTAGAAAGTTACTTTGAGCTGTAAGGAGGAGGAGAATAACAGAAGAATAAGACAGTAGTAAATTAACAATTACCATGGTGGCTCTGTATCAATGGGGGGGGGTGGGACAATGTAATTCCAAAATCTCTAGGGAGACATGGCAAGACGGAGCACAAGTGAATAAGCTGTTAGTGCTCCTAGCCAAAAGAACAAAACATACACAAGTATAAAATTCAAATTATATGTCACTCACTGAGATTCCAGGCAAGCGAATAACCTGTAGCAACGTTTTAGTTTTATCTGTACAGTAGAGTATAAAAAGGTACATTTTAAAGCAGAACAGACGCGATGGTGGAAAAATATCAATTATAATTGTATTACATTGTATTGTATTAATTGTACGGATCAGTCCTCTGTATTGCCTTGGATTCGTTATCCACGGATATTAAAAGATACTACGGCTTGGAAAAAGATTTGGTTAAAAAAGTATAAACTTTGTCCAAATAGCAAACTTTGATTTTGTCCTTTTATGTGAAGGAAAATCCATTTTACCATGCAAATGTATTTAATGGCACTGCAAAGATAGCCACTGATTTTGAGTATACACGGAGGGTACTGGACCACCCCCTAGTCGATAAGGATTCCACTGATTACACGTGATACATTTTTTTTGTTTTTTTTTTTTTTTTTTTCTCCTTTCCCTTTCTTTCCTCCCCTTCTTTTCCCTTTTCTTGTCTAATTATCTTCAGAGTAACATCTTTTAAAAGGGCATTTTTGGAGAAACATTTGAACTTGCTTTAAAAATCACAAGGATTTTTTTCCACTTAAAGGAATAAAAATGTGATGGTCAGTATCAGCCACTTTAAAAAAAACACATTTATGGAGCGTGGATTGGGAATCTATGGCTGTTACCAGAAGACAAAATAAAAGGCTGGGGCTTGCGAGTCACAGTGGAGGTAAGTATGGTTGTTTCAATTGATAGCATGGCGTCTAAGAGTCCAGAAGTGCCACAGCAAAGCCATGCTCCAGGGCACTAAGGACTGGAGGCATGGCTTTGATGTGTGTCGACTCTGGACTCTCTGAGGACGCATGCATCATTGAAACACCATACCTTCCACTGTGGACTCGAAGCAGCTTGAGTTTTGGCTGTCGTACAGGGCCTATCTTCCAATCAGCCAACTACTCTCAGTTTTGCAAGACTAGAAGAGTTAGTTACTTAAAAAGTCATGATTCATGTCCTCATTGTGTTTAATGTAACTGTCCTTACTTTGCAACACAAATTCTATGCAGGGAACTGCAATATAAAAAGGCCACTTAAGCAAACTCTGATAGGGAACAATTCACCTTGCTGGGCTAATCCTGCAAATCATTATTCAAGGCAATATCTACCTAGTATATATCAGCACAGTAGGAGTAGGAATACTACAGCCTCATAGATAAGACTGGTTGGCCACTCCCATCAACTGGCATAGTTAATGGTGAATGCTGGGAGCCGCAGTTCAGCAATATCTGGAGACCAGCCTGATTCCCACCTTGCAATAGAGGAAGACGTATCTCACACCTGCTCTCTTCTGCAGAGGCTAACTAGGTGAGGGGATCTTCAGAACATAAAGAGAAGGCCCCAGGCTTGAAAGAGGAAACTTGCTTCAGGCCTGAAATTACTAGTTAAGGCAAAGGACCAGGATTCAAAGGATTACTTTATATGTTTTAAGCATTTAGGCACACCCAGGGGAACACACATACACCCTTCTGGAACAGCAGATGCACACATACACAACAGGTGTCCCATCTGAAACAGCTTGTGAAGGTGACCTCTGTTTCAAAAGCTGTTTGCCTGAGGGCCGCTGTTCTAAAAGTGCACACACTCTCACCCACACACCCTACATCCCTGGCTGGGACACATCCTACGAGCGGCACAGTTCTTTGGATGCCAGCCAAAGTCCACAGAGAAACCTTTGCCTGGCAGTCAATCCCATTGAGGTGAGAAGGCAAAGGGCCCAGTTCAACAATGTTTGTGCCAGAGCCACCTGCACACACAGGCCTACAAGGGGAGCTGCAATCACATCCATCTACTTTTTCAGGGCTAAGGAGAATCTTCCCCAGGTCCTACCCCTTGCCCTGTAGAAGGCAGGGCCTATTGTACAGCCCCAGAAGTACACACCTTGCTTTTTTGCATGCTTTGCATGAGACAAAGCCAAATCTAGTTCATTTCCAAATCCCACAAGTTGAACACGGTTATCGCAGCAAAGGGATTGCATCACTTCCCACCCATGATCTTAATAGGCATTCTCCAGTTATCTGCTTTGCATTGCTCTGGGGAAAAGAATTTCATTTTCCAAGGATCAATATATTGATGTTGGCATTATTGTGTGCCCTCAAGTCATATCTGACTTATGGCAACCCTAAAGCCATAGGATTTTCTTGGCAAGCTATGTTCAGAGGAGGTTTGCCATGTGACTTGCTCTAGGTCACCCAGTGGGTTTCACGGCCAAGCAGGGAACTGAAGTCTGGTCTCCAGAGTCATAGTCAAACCACTACGCTATATAGGAATGAAATAATACAATTTCCCATCATCTCCCCTACACAGAATGTTGTTGTTGTGTACCTTCAAGGTGTTTCTGACTTATGGTGACCTTAAGGAGAACCTATCATGGAGTTTCCTGGGGATGAGAATGTGTGACTTGCCCAAGGTCACCCAGTGGCTTTCCATGGCTGAGTAGGGAATCAAATTCTGATCGCCAGAGTCCTAGCCCAGTGCCCAAACCACTACACCACATTGGCTCCTAAGACAGAATGCTTCCTTAGAAAAAGTTAGACCTATTCATCAAGCAAGTCAGAAATCTATATTTCTTGTTCAAGGGGGGAAATCCTCCCTCAGCCTGGTGCCTTCCCGGTGGTTGGGACTACAGCCTCCGCCACTCCAGCCTCCATGTCCAATGGGTCATACTGGTCAGGGAGTGATGGGAGTTAAGTCCAAAACAACTTTGGGACAGCAGATTGTAGAATCTCGAATCTGGAAAGACCACCATCTACACACGTCAGCAGAGTGAAGTCAAAGGCTTTCACAGCTGGCGTCTATAGTCTTCTGTGGGATTTCCGGGCTATGCAGCTGCATTCTGGAAGAATTTATTCCTGATTTCACCTGCATCTGTGGCTGGCATCTTCAGAGGGTGGTGGCATGGAAATATGTGGGATTTATATGTGGGGAGGACATATCCTCCCAACCTGAGGCCTTGCCATTCAACAACAGACCAACACACAGATTAACATGTAAATCAGTTCCTTCCAACCAATATATATACCCCATCTACTTCCATGCTACCACCCTCTGAAGATGCCAGCCACAGATGCAGGCAAAACATCAAGAATAAAATCTTCCGGAATGCAGCCACATAGCTTGGAAAACCCACAGAAAACTATTTACTTGCATCATGTATAATAACCTCACAAAATGCTTTATTTTATATTATTTTTTGTAATCAATAAAAATATATATTTTTAAAAAAAGAAAACTATTTCCTTGCAGACTTACTCTTTCCCTCCCTTTTGCCACCCAATTAGAATATAATTTTAATTGCTGTAAATTTCCCAATTTACCGCCTCTACCTCAGGTACATTCAAAAGCACAATATTTCCTAAATAGGGATTTCAGTGTTGGAAGGCTGCACCCTGCTGAGTTTTTAACTTGCCATGTGGCTTTTAAAGCTCGCCTGGGTAATGGTGGCAATTCTTCATTATCACTAACCACCACGAGCCTTACATGAAACCAGATGTTTAGCAACAAATGAAATCATTTCCTTTTCCAGAGATTTGATTTCTGTGTGTGATACAAGACTAAAACAGCATCAATACCATGTGCTATACACACCTGATGCCCACATGTGTAATGCTTGGAAAAGCTGTTTTTAAATTACAACCCAAGAATCCTCCAGCCACCATGGACATTGTGAAACTGAATGGTACGGTTACTTTTTTAATGTTTCCAGCCCAAGAGTCATTTTTATTTTATCTGTTTCATTTATGTGTCACCTTTCTCCCAGAGTGGGATCCAATGTGGCTTCTAGAAATAGTAAATTAAAAGCATTTACAATAACATTTATAAACAATGGAAATCACTACATTAAAATCATTTTAAAAACAACCAAAAGTTTAAAACAAAATAAAACATCCCCATTAAAAAGCCCCACCCTACGTATACAGAAATGTCTTTGACTGCTGGTGAAAGGAAAGCAGGGAGAGCCAGCCTAGCCTCCCATGGAAAGGAGTTCCAAAGGATGGAAGAAGCCACTAAGAAGGCTCTCTTTCCTGTCCTTACCAAGCGAGACTGTGATAATGGCGGGATCAAGAGAAAGCCTTCCCCTGGAGATCTTAGAGCCCAGGCATGTTCATATCGGGAGATATGGCCTTTCAGATAGCCTGGTCCCAAGCCATATGTGAAATATCTTCCCTCAAAGATCTGTTCAGCTGAAAAAAGTACCTTTGAATTGGTTTGTCACCACCAACACGGAGAGCATGGGAGTTACTTTTTTGGGCTACATGTCTCAGAATACCCCAACCAGCATATCTGGTTCCATATAAAGCTCATTTTCACACAGAAGCTTAGCCCGAAAGACAGACACTCCAAACCACATTCACCATGGGATTAGGTGACTGAGCCTATGCACACATGGTTTGTAATGCAAATATGACATTGATCATGTGACATCAAGTATACTTTGACAGCGTGTTAGAATAACCATAATTGTCCACCGTACAAAATAAATGGCTGTAACAATTTGTAGAATTGTTGTGTCACACACTCAAGTCAACTCCAGCTCATGGTGACTTTCTCACAGGGTTTTCTTGGCAAGATTTATTCAGAGGCAGTTTGTCATTGCCATCCTCTAAGGCTGAGAGAGTATGATTTGCCCAAGATCATCCAGTGGTTGAGAAGGGATTCACAAACTCTGGCATCCCAGAGTCTAACTCAAAACCATTACACCACACTAAGGATGTAATTCTTCATTAAGTTCCTTTCTGAAAGTATGATGGATAAATTCAGCAATTTTCTTCTTCCTACAACAAAGCCATGGAAAACTATGTTGTTTTCAGAGGCTATTCACAATTTAGGACTTATACTGTGCAAAATTTACACACTGTTATTTTGTGCAGAAAACAGTATTTTCAGTGTGTAAAATAATATTTAAATGCAGAAACATTAAATAAAATAAAATGTTTTCTGTGCAGAAAAGAAGCTGAAATTGGGGATTTGTTTTGCACATGGTTGTTTTGTGCATAAAACAGCATTTCCTGCATGGAAAATAATATTTCAACACAGAAATGGGCAGAAAATGCTGTTTTCTATGTCAATTGATTGTGCAAATTTTACACAGAACAAATAGCCTATTACAGCTTTTTTCTGTGCAGAAAACAACAGCATCTGAGCAGTAATTGGTATTCCTGCATTGAAACATTATTTTTTATGCAGTGCAAAAATAACAGTAATTTTAAAATGCTGTTTTGGGTGCGAAATATACACATGTGAATTTTACACAAAGTCCTGAATTGTAAAGATTCTTGACAATGCAGGATTCTTCTCATCAGGGCTTCTCAATGCTAAAAAAATAAACTTATACTTATAAACTTTGAAGAATTGAACCTAGCCTACAATAATAATATAGAAATGGCAGTATATATAGGGTAAATATGATTTGGTTGGAAGTCAGGGAGTCAATTTATGTATTTGTTTAGTTAAGAATGGGGTTTAAATGTGTTTTTTTGTTCTTGTTTGTTGATGTATGTTTAGTATGTTTTGTGTGTTTTAGGATATAATGTTTTGTTGTGAAGTTGTGATGTAATGTTTTTAAATCAATAAAAGTCTATAAAATGCTTAAAAACAAGCAAACATGTTTTCTGACAATTTTTTGAATAGTCTTTCCATCCCTACACCACTCTGGCTCCAACATTTTTATAGCAATTTCAACATATTGCACTTTAAAGTCACATCACATGTTGCCACCACAATGACATCTGAAGGGGGGGGATACATCATTCAGTGTCATCTAAATAGTAAAAAAGAAAGAAAAATCCACAGAATTTAATCTAGATAAAGCAGGAGGCCCTAAAGGGGATGGGAAGGCGGTGGTGAACCAGGGGAAGTGTCTAACTGGTTTTCAATAATCAAGTACAATTGTTTCAAACCATCTTGTAGGGCTAATTTGTGCCCACCTTTGAAAGGAAAACTTTGCAGGCAGTCAAATGCAGTGTTGAGGTGGATGATTTATTACTAACACTTACAGCTAACCTGGGCTGAAGGCAGGGAGACATTCTAAGCATTATTGAAATTAAATGTTTTCCAATCCAACCCAACTGTCAAAACCATTGTTGTTAATCTTTCCCAACCAACGCCTTGCTGATCTTTGGTTGCAATGACTATCAGTGACCATGCCGGCTAGGGATGACAGAAGTTGTAATCCAATGCACTTGATGGCCCACCAGGTTGGAGAAAGCTGCTTTGGAATATCTCCGTCAGCCAAGGAATCCATGGTGCCTTAAACCAAAACACAGGGACACTGTGCAAACATCAGGGGGATGAATATGTATTGGATCCACATGTACAATCCCATTCTTTGTAGATTTCCCCAACCAATGCTAACAAAAAGACAGAAACGGGTTGTGTGCCTACATTATACAACTGGGGAGAAGTATCTATTAAAGGATTAAAATTCAAAGCATACTGCTTTCATGACAAAATTAGACTGTTTACATGTTTTAATATCTTCAGTGACAAAAGTAAAATGTAACAGTGAAGAGTTGTTTAGCCAATGTTTCAACTGAGTGGTAAGAGGCAAGGAAGTAAAAAACAATCAGATCTACACTTTTGGGCTGCAGGTGGATTGGATTCCCAAACACAAATCAGAGAAAATAACCCCTTCCAAAAAGATTAGGCAGGATTGGGTGAGACACCATTTTAAAAAAAGACACCCAGAAATTAAGCAATCACAAACAGAAGTAATCTGGAGATGAATAGCTCTGCAGAAAGAAAGCGACATAATTCAGTAAGAGGCCCTTGAGGTACCAAGAATACTTCAGTTACAACAGCCATAACATGATTAAACATTTACATTCATAAATAAAAATTTTCAAAAAAAGTATCACTGCATCTACATATTTATAAAGGCAGTTTTGGAAGAAAAAAAATTCACAGATAATTGTTTCTGTCCCCCTCCCTCTCAGCTACAAGAACAAACTAAGCTGAAAATTCATTGACAAGAAGACATCCAACTCAGCAGATATAACATGGGGGATTCAGGATTTGAAAGCCAACCTGGGGACCCCAAAAGGTTAGTGCTGAATTTAAGGTCCTAGAGATATAAACATCTACACCTTACAATGTATGGCCATCTAGGACCAAACTTTGTGTGCCTAACTGATGAATAGGCAAGATAGCAACAGATTTTTTCCCATACATGCGGGGGTAATGGCATACCTTTGCTTCAGATCATTCTAAATACCACATGGGAGCATAATGGGTATGTCTAAAACCCCATAATTGCAGACAAGCTCATATAGCTACCTGCTCATATAGCTACCTAACACGGCCCCCAATCCCAAATCTGAAATCTGAGCAGAGACTAGAAAAGTGATTTAGTTCAGAACATGGCAGCCAGACTGGTCTCTGGTACATCCAGAAGAAACCATATAACACCAATCCTTAGATCACTCCACTGGCTGCCCATCAGTTTCCGGGCCCAGTACAAGGTGTTGGTTATTACCTTTAAAGCCCTAAATTGCTTGGGTCCAACCTATCTTTGGGACTGCCTCCTTCTATATAATCCTCCCCACACACTTAGATCCTCGGGGAAAAACTTGTTACAGCCTTGTAAAACTAGGCTGTCCACGACCTCCCAGAGGACCTTTTCAGCTATTGCCCCCAGACTGTGGAATGGCCTGCCAGATGAGATCCGTCATATTACCACCCTAAATAGCTTTAAAAAAGCAATAAAGACGGATCTCTTTTGGCAGGCCTTTCTTGAATAGTCTCCTGGCCATCAGAAGGAAAATCAAATGCTGATTCACCACAGTTTATTGAATTGTTTTTAAAGTATGTTTTATGTTTTAAATTCCACACTGTTTAATTGTATTTTAAGAGGGGTGGGGTGGGGCTTTGGACTGTATATTTTAACCTTGTAAGCCGCCCCGATTGCATTTTGCAGAGAGGCAGGATATAAATCAATTTTATTATTATTATTAATTATTATTATTTTAGACTGCAATTAAGAATCTAACAGCCAGCATGACTACAAGATTCTGAAGCTGTAGTCCAAAAAGTAACATTTCCAAGCTCTGAACTAGTTGACAGACCCTTTGTTTTTTTGGTGTGTGTGTGTGTGTGCATAAGAGAGAGAGAGAGAGAGAGAGATTGAGAGGCAAGCAAATATATACTTTGTCCAAATGTCTGCAAGAGCATGCCAAGTAGACAAGCAGAAAAGGTATATTCACAAAGCTTAAGACACCAGATTTGAAGAAAGATTACATCCAATTCAGCCAAATAGATTGTTATCCCTATCTGCTGAACATATAGGTCAGGGCTAGTCATGAAGTAGAAAGAACAAACATGAGCTGGCTGCCCAAAACGACAACCCCACAGTGAAGTTCCTTTCTTCCTTCTAGTCACTTACATCTCAACACTATCACGCTGAGTACCTCCCTGCCCTCATTCAAATGCCACCAGGACATGAACTACAGGTTACATAGCAAGAGAAAGCTGGAAAGAAGGATGTGACTTGGATGTCTTCCTGACAAGAAATTTGGAGGTCTCTATCCATCTGAGAAATCACCAAAATAAGACCATAAGCTATCACAGCTAGTCAAACAGAGATGATCACAGGTAAGTAATTACCTGCTTACTTCCCAATCTGCTTCTAAAATCCATTTAAAACCACAACACAAGCATTTACCTTAATTTTAAGGACTCTGGTAAAAACTTTGATTGCCACTTTCTAGCTAAAATATGTTTGCCTCCACAAATCTCTACAGATGCAGCCTCATTTTCCCTTAACATTAGGCAGCTAAGAGAAGAATAAATCAAGTATGGAATGCAATTGCACTGCTGAACCTGGGAAAGTTAAATTACCAAGGGCAATAATATCCAGACAGGACAAATATTTAGAAATCAAATAAAAAAGCCTACTATATCCATTCTTTTTACATGAGCATATGAAGGAGCTGGCTTGCTTCCACAGTTTTCTGCTGTGTGTTGTGTAAATAAAAAACCAGGTAAGTAATAGGGAAAGCAAGCTTTTGGCACAATCAGTTTGTAAAAATCTGTGCTGGACTGACCTGAAGCCAATCTGAAATGAGGTTTTGGTACCAAATGACAAAAGGTATTTCTCCCTCGTTGCTAACAGGAATCACAAAGTGGGGTGTCAGTTTTCTGCATTTGGCAACTGAAAGGTGTCCAGACATAGCATAAAGATCCAAGCAGATAACAGTAAAAAGAATATGGGACAGGCAGTTTAAATGGAGTCATCAGCAACAAGTGGTCAAGTTTTTTCCTGGACAATTTTGCTGCAGGCAGCAGTTCCAATCTGAATTCTCCCCGCTCCCCTCTGGGACCCATAGATAGCATTGACTTGGTTAAGAGATAATAAGAAGACAATCCTGAACTCTTTCCCTGGACATGCTCCTTTTCTTTTGGATTTCTTTAGCAGGGGAGAGTTTGAAGAGGAGATCTCCTGGTTGAGGCTCAAGAAACTGCAGCCCGAGCTTGAAGACTTGATCACCATGACTACATAAGCTGGCCCTGAGAACAGGAGGTAAAATTTTAAAAAGAAAAAAGAAGAACCTTTCTTCTACATTCAGCAAATCCATGTTACAGAAGGCTGTAGTGTATCTTCACATGGGATTCAGACACCAACATCTGGGCAGCTAGATCCCTTTGTGGCCATGTTTAACCCTGCTTCCGATCTTAGTGGATATAAATAAGGACGTAAAGGTGAAGCACCAAAGCCCCTCTCCCCTCAGCAACCTTCCTTGAGGAGTCCCGTTTAATGGTCCAGAGAGAGGGGCAGAGAGAGAGGGTGGTCAGCCAGTCAACCTGCGCAAGCGCCTGGACTCCAGGAGCATATTGACATCCTTCACAATTAAAGGTGTGATGAACAGCACTGTTAAAATGATCTGTGAAAAGAAAGGGGATGAAGGATGTTAAGGCATGTGTGCACTCCAGTTCTGTGCCATGATGGCATTACCTCTAAGACTCATTTCATATACTACACACAGCTAAACAGCAACAATAATGTTTGTCAGTCCATCTGCAGTTGCTCCCAGATCACATATCACTACTGCAACAATAGGGATTTTTTTCCAGAGATGCGGGATCTCAGCTTGTAGTCTTGATATTTCGCAATTTTTTCCTTTTCCATGATGCCGTTGTCTGTGCAGTGCCTGCATGCACCCCTAAAGAAAGAGCAAGCAGCCTGTGGTGCTGAGTTAAATTTCAAAAGGTTGCTGTGAGTAATCAGTTCAGGTGCCCACTGGTTAGGTGCAGAAGGAAAGAAAGAAAGAGGCAGAAATAGAGAGAATGAAACAGACAGAGAGAGAAGATGGCAGCAGAAGCAGTGCAAGAAAAATAGTAAGCACCTCAACATTTGCTACGGGCTCCACCCACTACTGGCACACAGTCCTAACAGATTATTCACATGGCCCTGATGGGGTGTTGGGGGTGGGGATTACCCATCCTAAAACATTTCACAGCACAATATTGGATGGATTTCCTCACAAGTTTCATTTAAATTCAATGAGGCATATTCATTTATTAAGCATATTTAAGACTGCAGTCTCAATGCATAGTGTGACCCTAAAAATACAGTCTCTAGTGATTGCAAACACTGGCAAGTAGTGGCTGAGGTTTCCAGCTGGGCAATTCTTTGAGGGAGAACTTCTCACATCACTGTCAGGCAGGAAACAGTTCAAACACAAAAAAGGTACCACCTCACTTTTCACACAAGGCTGGTTCAGTGTGGAACAATCGGTCTTGTGTGAAAAACAGATCAACCACCCTATCCACTTCTCTGCCTCTGGCCTCTCTCTCTCTTCACCTTCTTTCAACTGCATTATTTCAGCTACATCTCAGGCCACCTGCCTTGGGAAGAAGATTGAAATTTACATCTCTCTGATGGGGTTCGCATGAAGCAGCAAAGGCTTGGGATAAAAGAGAGGATCATGAAATCTCATCACTCCATTTCTTCCCAGAAAAAAACCTAGCAAAAGGTTCATTAGAGGAAAGAAACTGGGCACTAGGCAGCCACAAGTAGCATAACAGCTATAAAGCAAGGCTATGAATCAGGACATTCTTGGGTTGACTTTTACTTCTGCTGCTAACTCAGTAGGGCTGCAATCCTACATACATCTGGAACTAAGCCCTACTGAAGGGAGCTGCTGTCTGAACAGACATGTGCAGGATTGAACTTAGGTGACATTAGCCAAACTCTCTTAGCCTCAACTTCCATCTGTAATGTGGCTATAATAATGTCTGCCTGTCCAGCAGTGCTGTAGTCAAGATTACAGCAGGATGGGTGAAACACACAAAAGTGATAATGTAATCCCTATGAGTTGTTGGTTTGGCCCAGATTATACTTACCTGTCCAGTCTTGGAAAGATAGTGAGCGACTGAAACCTGGAGGAGAGATGAGCTATCTTTGCCAAGGATATGAGTTAGGCCCTTGTCACCTGGAATTAGCTAATATTAATTTAACATGTGGATTTAGGAGGAAATACAAGGGTAAAATAGAAGGGAATGTACACCTTCCTTTTTTTAAAAAACTAAATAGTGTCACTTCTCATGAAATTCTCATCAAGAACTGGTTCATTATTCACAGCCTCAAATAAAAAAAAATTAGAGTCCTTACCATCAGGATGAAGAAATAGAAATCCCACATCCATCCCAAATTCTCCTGGATTAAAGAAACCAGGTACTAAAAAGAAGAGCAAAAAAGATAGTGAGACTTTGGGTCATTAAGTAATGCAGTTTTTCTTCCTTTCTTCCTTGCACCCACCTGTCAAACCTCAAAAGGCAAACAGTGAGCATGTAAGGGTACATTTGGGTGAAGGTGGTCCTTAAGGTGCCAGAATCCAAGCTGCTTAAAGCTTTCACAATTGAGACCACTGGTACACTGGGGCAAAACAGACTGCCCCAAAGGGGCGGCTTCGGGCCGCCCTGAGAAAGCTAGATTGGGGCCATGGCATTCACACACTGCAGCCCCAATCTGCCTTTTTGCCAGCCCAAAAAGAAGTGGCAAATAGCCACTCATTTTTGCACTAGCAAAAAGCCAGCCTTTCTACCCCACCGCGGATGGAAGCCAGCTTTCAGGCACTCTGGGGCATGTGGTCTGTAAACACAGCACTGTTGGAGCGCCTAGAAGCTAGCCCACGTGTGGGCAGCCAGGCGTTGTGAAGCCAGCTTCAGAGAATGTGGCATCAAAGGGGCAGTCTGTTTCGCCCTACTGAAGTTGAAGGAAAATAATTTTGCAACCCCCCAGATGTGTTGGACTGTATCTCCCAGAAGTACTAGCCACACAGCCAGTGGTACAGAATGATGTGAGTTGCAGTCTTACATCATCACGAAGACCACCAAATTCCCACTGTATTCTAAATCTAACATTGTCTTTCTTCTCTCCACTGTCTCATGTGGGAGATCTTTTCTCACATGCTGCTTATAACACTTTCACTAGATATCTGAATGATGGGTTCTTGGCCTATGAACCATTTATTCTACCTCTGACCTGATTTTTTCGCAAATTAAAAACTAATGAAGTTTGTTACTACTGTATGACAAAGTAACACAATTAACACAAAGTAATTACAATTAAGTAAGAATTTTTTAATTAAAAAACCCACAAAGTTCACACAACTGATAATATTTGGACACTTTTGACTAAATCAGGTTGCTAATTCCAACAAGAACGGACTCACTGAATCAATGGGGTTTATTTAAATGTTCACTTAATATTCAGTGATGAAAAATGGATTTACTTTAGTTGAGGTTAGCAACTGGAGTTGGTCCTTTCAATACAGAACTATGATATATGTTATTTTATATTATTAAAAGCTATGTGTTAATAAAAATACATTTTTAAAAACAGAACTTGAGATGCAACCAACATTACGATCAAGAGATACTTTTAGTAAAATGCTATTAATGCTATTGAAAAAAATATATATCATTTTTTATAAACCTGAACCACCTGGGCAATATGTTTCACCCTTTCAAAAAATAAATAGAAATCAGATCATGATGATCTCTGTAATCGTTTACAGGTAAACATTTAAGAGATGATTCTGGGTCCTTCTGTATCTCTCTCACCTGACCCACAGCTGCTCCAATGCTCCCAGTGCCATCCACAATCCCTGTAACAGTTGCCAGAGCTTCACTGCTTCCCCTCACCATTTCTTGACGCCCCAAGTCAGCAGAAATGGCAGAGCTGATCATGTTGGAAGGGCCACCAATGCAGCACCCTAATGACCACCAAAGTAGAAGGCAGAAAGACATGAGAGCTCTGTAAGGACAGACACTATTCTTGAGCAAAGCTCAGAAAATTAACCTTTTTGCATCTCCCAGAATCCCTCAGACAAGGCCAATGGTTATGCTGGTTGGGACTATACTGGGAGCTATACTTCAAAAGCATTACTTTTCCAAACTTGGTTTTGGAGACAAAGCAATGTGTTTGTTGCCATGTCCCCTACAGCCACTAAATTCAGGCACAGATTGAACTGAACTGACTTCATTTTTATTTTATTTTTTAAAGGTGAGCAACTTATGACTTGTAGTCTTGACTCTGCTACCAAAAGTTCATGGGAGTTCATTCAACATTATCTGCTTGGCCACAATCTGCCCAGACCAAATGAAAAGCATTGTTTTAAAGAAGACAGAAAATGCATGTATGTGAACTATCAATGGTGCCTTCAATCATCCAGGAAGATTGTGGTATATTAAAGACGAATAGATTTATTATGGCAAAAGCTTTTGTACATTTTATACATCTGTAAGCGCTGTGATTCTACTTCACTGGCAGGTTTATAAACACACACATACACACAAAGTGATTAAACAGGAAAGGCTGGCACTGTGATCTTTTCTATTGTTCAGGAAGATGGGGGAAAAGAATATTTCTTTCTCCTACAGCTGAAAATATACAGCTATACACTAGAACCACTAGAGATCACATTTTTACTCTTATACCAATGAGACAAAGCCTTCCTCATCTGTTCTGTCCCAATAAAATAGTACCATTTATTTTTCACTTATTTGATTTTTATTCTGCCTTGCAATTAAAAAACACACTCCATATAGCTATCTAATTTCATTAAACGATTACCTGTTAGTGCCATGAGAAATGCATTGATAGGTTTGCTGTTTGGTGAATCTGTAAAAAATATTTTAAAAATTTTTTTAACCATGTTGAGTTCATAATTCCTCTTTGCCACAGACATGCCAGACTAAGACTAGGGAAACACAAGTCAAAATCCACACACAAATATGGAACAGTCACCATCACTCTACTTAAACTACAGTACCCTTTGGCTACTATGAACATGAAAGAAAGGTCAGTCATATACACTTTGATAGGATTTTTCCAGAAAGGATGGGATTAAGTTGCAGAAAATAAAAAGTAATATGTAATAAAAAATAAATAAAAATTAAGTGCCACCCTGGGAAAAGGAAAGGGGAGAGACTGCAGGAGTGTTTTACTCTGTTTAGGCTTTTATTGAACCCATGGAATAATTCTGAATCCATTTTAATTTGTCAGAAATTCCCAAGAGTTGAGTTTAACATCTGCAATAGTATTTTCTACCCACCACTCATCTGTGTGTTGAATGACAATAAACTCAACCTGGTAGACCATTACACACACAGTTAATATAGGCCAAGTCCTTAGCCCCTGGAATGAAAAATATGCTTCTAGTTTTATTTTCTGATATGTATGTGCATCTACGTATAGATAAAGAATGGGCAGTGTGGGTGGGAGGGAATCATTTTATTCCCTATGATGTATTGAACCGTTTTACTGTCTCAGAATGCATCAGAATCTTTAATATTTTTAGATTTAAATATCTATGTTGACAGGTTATCAAGTTAAGAGAGGATTTCACCATTGCCCATGAAATTCCTGAAGTTATTCTTTCTAAAAACCTTAGAAAGCCATTCCTCAGTATCAGCCTCATCAAAATTATGAGAAGCATCAATGCTTCTTTCACTAAAACCTTAGCTGGCTTCTAATCTGAAACATGTCATCTCCTGTTCTTCTAAGTGATATGATGACAGTCCCATAAGAAATACTTGTACTTGAGTCCATTTGTGTACTTAGCCATGCATCATCAGTTCTGACTGACAGCAATGGCTTTCCAGGATCTGAGGCAGAATTCTTCCATAACTCTCCCTGAATACCTCTGCTATTTCCTGGGGATCTCCCTCCAAGAATTCCTCACATTCAACCTGTGCTCAGCCACCAAAATCTGACAAAACCAGCTGTCTTCTTTGTGGCCTGCTGAAAACAGGCAAACAGATCTTTCTCCTGTCAAAAGATCACATTACACAAATCTTTAAGAGGCAAAGTTGCACTCTGTTAAACTCTCATGTTTGCATAGCATAATCCTATGACAACAAGAGCCCACGCAAGAAAAGACATCCCATGCAGCAGAGATGGGGAAGATGCACCTACAAAATACAACCCCTGGCCATTTTTATGCCCCACAGGTTTCCCAATTTTGTGAGAGGATTTTTTTAATTGTCCCCAAACAATGCAATTTTTCCACTTGTTTACTGCAGCCCCCAACCATTTTAGGCCCCGGAGAGGTGTTTTTCCAATAGGATGTAACTAAGAATGTGTCTCCAGGCTTACTTCCTGTTGGAAAAAAAATAAAAAATAAAAACATAATTTCAGGGGTGTGTAGAAAGGAATGAAGCCCTTCCATGTCCCTCATAGGGCCCTTACCCTCAACAGGTGTCCATGCCTGCTGTACACCTTGCCTCCCAACTCTTAGGATCAACATAGCATCAAGACTTTAGCACCAACCTAGGGTTCTCCAGATACTGTATATTGGGACATGATATCCATCTTCCCACAGCCATATTCAGAAAGACCAAGTCAGGTTGACTTTGCAGTGAGGTATAATGGGAAAGATTACTCTTCCTTCTAGCTATAAAACTGCCATGTCCAGCCCACCCATCTTCATAAAAAATGAGTCTGACACAAAGCACAAGGAAGTGCATGTGTGCACATACATACTCTCTAAAATAATCATTTTTCCTACGGAGCTCATTCCAAGAAGCAGCATGAAACACAGCATCTTTCAGGTGCAGACCTCCAGAAGCATTTGGACAGCTACTGGTGCAAACAGGATGCTGGAGCAGATGATGATGGACCCTGGTCTGATCATCCAGCAGCCTCTTTTGATATTGTTTATCAGAACCTACAGAGGCGCCAAATTCTGGTTTCATTAAAGTCAGAACATGACTGTAGCATACCTCCATCACCTCTTTAACCATACCTACATGGGTCTACACCATAAATTGGAAGAAAACAAGAAAATAAACAAGTTAAACCTGAGCCCAACCAATTCAGCACAGGCCCCAGAAAGAAAAGTACTCACGGCTGTAGCCAACAAGACATGCAATAGCCAACACCAGGCTGCAGGCTAACACTGGTGATCTCTTCTGCAGCACATCAGAAATTAAGCCCTGGATGGTGCCACCTGAAGAAAGAAAAGGAAGGTAGGGCCTTCTGTTTAGGAACGCACAACACTCAATGTTGTGTTTTAGCAATCATAAGCTACATCACAATGGCAGACTGATGTGTAAAAATACCACTATCAACAACAACACTAAAGCTCAGATTTTATGATTTAAAAGCACAAGTACCCCAAATTTAATCTGGCTCTTTCTTGGTTCTTCTCATGGCTCCTAGTCCATGCTGTATTGAAGCATGCAACTGTGATCTACCAGATGTTTTTGGATTGCAAGCTGTATCAGCCCTAGCCAGCATAACCATTGGGAGGAATTCTGGGAGTTGAAAGGCCACAGTTGCCACTCCTGTCCTTCTGTCCCACTCCTGTCTTACACATAGTCATACCACTGTTTCCTTACTCCTTTCTCATCTTTGATGCTTGAAAAATATACCAATTACTGCAAAATACACAACAAATAAGTAGAAATACAACACATTCTACATTATGCAATATGCCCACAAGATATTTTTGGACCACATCTCTCATGAACCCTGACCACTGCTACACTTGTTGGGGTCTATGGATGTTGCAGTCCAAAATGCCTAAAGGGTTTCAGGTTGTCTGCCCCTGGAGAAAATGTGAGGTTAAGTTTAGAATTAAAAATCCTGCTCTGCTACATCCAATCTGACTTTGTCAGATACAGCGGGGGGGGAAATGTGTTCAAATTCATACCTATAATTCCTCCAACATCATACCAAATTGAGAGCTGATCAGCTTCTGCCTCCTTCCATTTAAATTTGCTGCTGAGGTAGAAAGGCAGCCAGAAGAAAAAAGAATAGTTCACTAGTTTCAAGCAGGCATAGGCCAGAGAATACTGAAACAAAAACAGAATGCCATTAGAACAGAAGCAAGGACAGTATAAGAGTCTTGGATCAGACAGGTCTGGGTTCAACCTGTTCCATCATAAGGCCTGCTAAGTGACTCAGAGATCATCAGCATCTCTCAGCCAAACCTATTTCACTGCTATGAAAATTAAAATGAGAAGCACTGAACAAAACCATCTACCCTACCATGCTGACAGAATTTCTCCATGTCATTGCAATTGCCAGTATGAGAAAAGCTGGGTAGTCTTACTGAACACAGGTGGGAATTACTGTATATAATGGACTGTAAGTTGACCTCATGTATAAGTTGAGGGCAGGTTTTGGGGCCAAAATTATGGATTTTGCCATGACCCATGGATAAGTCGAGAGTAAAACTTGGAGGCTCTTCTAGTATGTGTATGTGTGCACACAGCAAGAGGAATTCTAACTGAGGCTTTCTGCTTCAGAGTTTCAACTTTGATTTCACTCTTGACTCCCCAGACAGCAGCTGCCAGCGCAGGATGGAGAGCGACTGTTTTTTTGTTTAACAGCAATCAATCACCCATGACTCTTTCTGTTTGGCTCAAGAGAAAAAGAAACTATCTCCCAACTGCATGGAGAAATAAAAAAAAATCTGCTATCACATTACCATACTAACTAATCAGTAAGTCGACCTGGGATTTTGGGGTCAATTTTTGGGCATAAATTTTTAGATTTATAGACAAATATATATGGTATGCTGCCCATAAACCATACGCAGCCCACAGAGTGGATTCTGCAGCCTGCAGGCCCACTCTTCCCATGGCTGGAGACCCCCCAAAATGCCTGAAAATCAAGAAATGCTGCTCCTTGAAGCCTCTAGAAGTGTCTAAAGAAAGCTTAAGGGCTTTGCAGTACTCTCATTGACATTTTCCCACTGTTCTTTCAAAAATGGAAGTAAATTTCTGTCACTTTCATTTTGGGGGGGGGAATGAGAAAAATGCATTTTAGAGGGGGTTTGGCTCATAACAAGACCCTAGGGGAGCAAAATTAGCCCCTACACACATTTGAAACCTACACTGGAGCTTTACATCTCTAATAAATACAGAACTTGAAGGAATTACTTTTGTACTACAACTCCCAGACATCACTAGCCAGCACTGAAGTATTATGGGAGTTGTTGCCCTGCCCCTCCCCCCAAATAATAATCCTACCTTTTCCAAGCCTGGGTAAAAACATTTCATAATAATGCTGGGAGTGCTCACCAACATAACACCAGGAAGACAACACGCCTGAAAAAATCCAATGGCCTCAGGCTGAGGATCACTGTTGATGCTGCTGCTGCTACTTAAATCGGTGGCCTGGATGGAATAATTTGGATCTTCATCCTCATCATCATTTTCCCTATCTTTGCCACCAATCAAGGGCTCTGTGGCATCTTCTTCAGCATCACCATCAACTTCTTCATCAACATCAGGGAGCCCTAAAAGAACACACACAGAGTTGCAGACTGAAAACAACAGAGAAGAGCATCCCCCTCTCCCAGCATTTGCTCCTCTAGGTCAATTTTTTCCTCCCTTCTGATTTGCTTGCTTGCTCTCCCCATACCTCAAGTCTTTCTCCTTTGGCTTAGAAATGCTTCTAGATGGTGCGCTGCAGAGTCGCCAGTTTCTACCCCTGGTCTTCTAGCGCTCTCCAAAGTATCCTGTCTGATCCTGGAGCCGGCTCTGTCTGCTCTGAGTGTCTGGCCATTAGTTGGAAGACACAACAAATTAGTGCATTCCCCTATTTAACTGGGGGTGAACTTTTCCATCTGCAAGATCTACAGCACCATCTGCACTGTTGGCTGGTATCAAAGCCAGAGCTTGGAAAATGTAGCCAACCAAACTACTAAACTTTTCTAGGCTCTGCCCAAAACAAAGATACTGAAGTCTACTAGCAGCCTTTCTAGTAGATGACCTAAAAGGAAGTCTTCCCCCCCCCCCTCCCATGGTAGGCTCTCTAAAACTGTCTGAGCTAAGATCTCCAAGTATTCAGTTATCAAGGTCATTACATATCCACTCATCCTCTGCAACTACTTCAGATCCCTCTGTCCCTTTCAGGTACACACATTTCATGTAGATCTAATTACTGAGCTTGCCAGCTGCTAACCTTGAACAGGCCCTGGATCTGCATTTAATAGCTGCTATAAATAAGAACTCTTGGGAAGTGCTGTCTTGTTTATTACTTTTTATCAGCAGCCATTCTACCTGGCTGCATCAGAGTGGCAGGGTGAGATAGGTAGGGCCTATCCCCTGGCTGAACCAATTTTCATTCAGAGCCTCCCTTCCAGAACTGTCTCTGTTAGCAGCCATTCCAGATCAGAGACACAATACAGCAAGGCTGCACCCATCTACCTGACTAGGACCAAGTGTAAGGTGGCTCTTCATAAGTCCAAAACATCCAGAGGACCAAGGTTGAAGGCTACAGCTCCAGGCAGTCAGGTGGCTATGTTAATTACTAAAACTAAAGGTGCTTGCTTGTCTTATTTATTCTAAGCATTTTTACTCTGTTCTTCAGTTGAAAAGAAGCTCCCAGTCCTACCTAAAAGATCACTAAGATAGTCCTCGTACTTAAACTTACAATCAAAAAAACTCAATAGACTTCTCCAATAGAAGTGTGCCTAAATATCAAGATCATTGACAAAGGTTAATCTTTCTGTTCCAAGCTCATCACTGAAGGACCCAGATAGAGGGCCTTTTTAGTGGCTTCATCCAGACTCTGCAGGTCCCTGCCCAGAAAGATCCATCTCTCATTTCATAATAGTCTTTTGCCTCAGTGCAAAGAACATCATATCATAAAGGCCTTTAGCCATTAGTTGGTTTTGTTAATTTTGATTTCAGATGTTCATTCATATACCTATCGTTTTATCATTTTGACTTCTGTTGCTCTGTGTCTTCTTTAAAATGATTGGTTTTAGAAGTTTTTTTCAGCTTGGGCTACTTCTTTCACTTTGTTAGTTGTCTCAAACTTGGTCAAAACGTAGCAAACATGCTTTAAACCGGGGTTGGCAACTTGTGGCCCTGCAAATATTCTTGAAGTACATGTCCATTATTCCTGACCACTGGCTATGTTGGCAAGGGCTACAGTCCAGTAACATCCCACCCACCCTAATCTGAATAAGCAAACAGATACTGTGCCATGTGGACTGAATGTCACAGGCTGGCACAGATTTTTTTCCCCAGAAACAGTTAAATGGTGTGCCAAGACAAAATTAAATGTGCCCTTAGTCCAATACTGGGAATTTGGCTTTGAAAGCTGGGAAGTCAACTGAGGCTTAAGACAAAACATCTACTCACCTACTTCTTTGGGAGAAATCACAAGGCCAAAGAAGACAATGACTCCTCCAGCAAACTGTACCGATGCTGTCACCAAGAAAGCATACTGAAAGACAGAAAGCAAAAAACAGATTTCTGTTGTATAATTCTTAGATTTCCTCACAAAAAATTAAGTAATTTGTGCTTCCTTTTAAAAGTGTTCTGTGCCTCTGCAGGTACTTCTAAATTGGCAAAACATAAATGATAAATCCATTAAGAACAGCCTCATGTGAAAGGGCTAAAAGCAATACTTGAAAAGGGGAATAGACATGCATCATGTAGCCTTTGTTCACATAACATGATGGCAAATTATACTAAGCATTCTGCCACCCCGCCACCCCACAAAAAACAAACAAACATAGGGTTTATTTCCACTTTTTTAAAGGCTATTCTGAGCCAGCTTTTCAGATCTGTCCAATTCCCAGGTAAAATATTTTAATAAAAATTGACAGAGCTGAGAAAATGCAAATGAAGAGCTAATAAAATAACCAATAAAAAACTAGTCATGAAAAAATGGTATAAAATAGAAATAGGCAGTTTGAATAAGTCAGGCGTCTAGACTAGCACACCCTTCTGGCAAGCTGCTTCCAAAGCTTCATGGCCACCATCAAAAAGTTTATTTAGTAATAACAGTTAACACAATCATCAGAAATTTCTTATCTGGTGATCCTAGTGGACATAAAGAAGGGAATGATTCAAGATATCCTGTTGGATTTTCACAGCCTTTAATAGTGAGCATAATAAATCAGCATGGAAGCAGTACAATGGAGATAAGAGGTTTGCAGTGGTCCATTCAACACACTGAAACACTAATCAGGCTGCCTTGTTTTGGATTCATTTCGAGACAGTTTCCAGACAGTTTTCAAGAGCAGCCCCAGGCAGACTGTTGGAAGTAGTAGAGTACTATGTCACTGCTTATACATCTGTGGCTTTAATACTAACTCTCCAACACACCTGAAGAAATAGAATGAAATGCAGTAAACTCATACTAAAATAAGGGCCCGAACAGAGAGGCCAAAATAAAGCTGCTTTGGGTCACTTTGGAGATATGCTGTTTAAATGACACATGCATCTTAAGAGGCCAAAAGCTGTGCCAAAGCTGCGTTCCATTCTTTAGGATTGGAACATGGCTTTGGCGTGGCTTCCAGCATACCTCCAAAGTGACCCGAAGCAGCTTTATTTTGGCCTGTCTGTTTGGGCCCTAAATCAGTTACTTTTAAAACTGTTTGATTCCCCTTCGTCTCCTTTTTTCCTTATATTGAAAAAGACTAACATGGTTATCTCTCTGAAATTCATCAGATATCCAATAGTTTCATGTAGAAATTGAGCATCAGAGGCAATATGAATCCCCCAGGGACATGAGAACTGAGCTCTCAAGCATAGAAACAATAATTTGCAATACCAGAAGTCATGAAGGGGCCCAATAGATACAGAAGGCAAATTACAGGCAGTTCCACCCACCTCGTAGCCATATTGCAGAACTGAGGATGCAAGGAATGCTCCAATTATGTTGCCCACGGATGCGCAGGCACTCCAGAGGCCAAAGACAAACCCTCTCCTGAATTGAAATAAAATTATCAGAAGATAAGTGAGCTGAACAAAAGTCGGGATGATAAGTCATTTTCATGTTCAACTTATGATACTTGAAACTGTGATACACAGTGAAATTTGCCTCCACTCCCCACAAGAAGCAAACTTAGGCCCTATACAGACAGGCCAAAATAAAGCTGCTTCAGGTCACTTTGAAAGTATGGTGTTTCAATGATGCATGCGTCCTAAGAGTCTGGAAGCTGCACCAAAGCTGCACTCCAGTCCTTAGGACTGGAGCATGGCATTGGTGCGGCTTCTGGACTCTTAGGAAACATGTATCATTTAAACAGCATACTTGCAAAGTGACTCAAAGCAGCTTTATTTTGGCCTGTCTGTTTCAGGCCATGGTTTATCTTTTAAATGACAATTTCAGTCATGACGACTACTGATGTTATTAGTTCAGAGATACTTAATGGGCACATTCAGTCTTGTCAGTTATCTCACAGTGTTTATAGCTGTTAGTCTGAAGTTTTGTACTTTTGCTGTTGTTCTGTGCCAAAGCACTAGTTCTAATAATCATTTTCTTCATTTACAAATACATACAGTTTATATGTAACTGAAACTCTCTGTTTGGGTGAGAGGAATAACCAGTAAAATTATAGCACAACAAAATATGTGAAGGAAACACAAAAATCATTTTCACATGGAAAAGAGGGGAAGGACTAATAAAGTGAAGACAGCAGAATAAAAACCACAGTTAAAATAATTTTAAAAGTGTGAGAAAATAAAGGTAATAGCCTAGTGCCAAGTGGGGTTCTTTATTTCTTCAGCTAAAGAGTCCTTCCCACACAGATATTCCCACAATAACCCTGTGAGGCAGGTCAGGCTGACTGTGTGTGACTGACCCAAGATCACCCAGTGGATTCCATGGCTTGTGGGGACTAGAACTAGTTCTCCCACATCCTAGTCCACTACTATCTAGTGCACCACATAGGCTATAACTAATGGGAACTATTCCATGGGAACTAAACCCTGTTTTTTTACTGACTGATGCCTGAATTATCCAACTGGGAAAGAAAATCAATCAACTGCTAGGACTGGCTTTTTGTATGTTGCATACAGTTTTTATGGCAAAGCCAAAAATATCCATAGGATAAGCAAGGCAAGAAAAAAACTTTATTTAAAAATGGAGCCTGTTTATTCTATCATTGTTGTCATGTGCCTTCAAGTCATTTCCAATTTATAGCTACCCTAAGGTGGGATTTTCTTGGCAAGAATTGTTCAGAGGAGATTTGCTTTTCCCTTTTTCCAAGGGTGAGAGAGTGTGACTTGACCAAGTGGGTTTCCATGGTTGAATGCAAACCTTGGTCTCCAGAGTGATAGTCCATTGCTTATTTTCTTGCTTTGCACTTTCTTGCTTTTCACTGGAATAAGGAAGGTCATAAAGGAGTACAACCTCATGCCATTATAATAGAAAATAGTAGAACCTTAAGAATCTTGAAGCCGGGTTGTAAATACAACTGAAGTACACATTTTGCAAGCAACTTCAGTAAAGACTCCATTCGGAAATGTTTAAGTGTTATATTCATTTTATTGGATTTTGTAGGAGTAAACACAAATAAAATATTTAAAAGGTGGTATGGGGAAGCATGGACTGCCAGCCTATTTTTCCTATGGGTGTGAAAAAGGCATACAAATCTGTGTTTTCACCAGGAAGAGTAGGAGTGTTCATAAGGAAATAGTGCAGGTTTCTTAAATTCAAACACCTACAAAATGTAGATACTCAAACCATATGGCAATGAAGGCTCTGTTGTAAAGCACACATAAGGAAGAGAGATAAAGCACTAATGAATAAAGGAGGAACAAACATACCCAGCTTTGCCAAACCAGTTTCCCATGACAGCTACGACACAAGGCCAGCCAGTGGACTGTAGCAAGCCATTCACAATCCATACACAGCAATAGAACCACTTGTTATAGAAATGCAACCATTCAGTGACAGTGCCAAACACAAACACCTGGAAAGGAAAGGAACAATTGTAATTGCATGAGGAAAGCAAATGAGCCTATAACAGTCACTAGCCCATCCTATTCACGTGTGGCCTAGAAGAAAAAGCATAAGTCTTTTCTAAAAACGTCTCAGCTTGGTTACCTGGAAATAATTTCTGCTTGGCACAGGAAACCAAGTCTCCATGTTCTATTAAGCTGCAAATCTGAGATGTTTCTTCTTAGAATTCCTGGCATTCATTCTCTGGCATTCAGAAATAAATCTGAATATAATGTTAGGGGATTCTCTAAGTCAAAACTAAGTTCTGTATAAATATCATCCCCTCCCAATGTGGATAATGTCAAGATCTTCCAACTTACCACTAATGCAGAGGAGCACATGCCAAATGACAGGACCCAACGCATATTCAGACGATCCCCAACAATACCACTGACAAAAAGACCCTGAAATTAGAGGACACTTTTATTCAATAAGAACTGGATCAACTAACATTCAGTCCGAGAAAGTTTTACATTATCAGAATATCACAAATTATTTGGTGTTTTGTGTAAGAGACATTCAGCACCAACATGAAACTTTATATAGTTCCGGGAAAAGACATTAGCACTGCCTCTATGTCTCCTCAGCTATGAAGCTCACATTGGACCACTCATAATCACTTAGGTAAGTGGAAACACATACAGAAGGAAAATATGGAGAAAGCTTTGGATTTTTCTCTGATAATTGTTCCGAGGGAGGGGGGGGTTGGGGAAAACACACAAAAAAGGTCTTCTCTCAAATATTTTTTCTAGTAGAATGACTGACATGCTTTTGAAGACAAAGGTTTGCTCACTCATCGTATACAGTAAAGATATCTATATAAAACAATTTACAATATTAGAGAAAGATCAATCCTTTGTATAATGTAGGCTAGGAATGGGAAAACTAGAGGTCTTCAGATGCTACTGAATTATACCTTCCATCATGGTTCACCATTAACTATCTAGCTGGAGCTGATGACAGTTGCTCTCTAGCGGACCACACACCCCACACCTTTTCTGCAGATATACAAAAGCTTCCCATTCCTGATCATTTCATCCTCAGCCGCCCTTTCCATGTATGTCAAGCTCCCAGTACCTAACTTGTCCCTTTTTTAAAACTATGAGCCTGCCAGTAACACATGGCTTTAAAAAAACCAGGAAAAGTGCTGAAATTTTTTTAAGCGTTGCATGAATTATTGAAATGACTCAGTACTTTCCACAACCAACAACAATGTGCAGGTATGATCACATACCATTCAAAGTCATTAGGATATTGGAAAGGCAAAACGAAGTAAAATACATTCCTCCAACTAGCCTTCTGCCATTGTTAGTGTACCTCCTCACTGAGTGGCAGAAAGGCTCCTGGTTCAATCCCTGGCATCTCCAGGTAAGACAGTGAAAGCCTCCTGTCTGAAAACCTGATGCCAATCAATGTGACAATAATAAGCCAGATTCAAAGGTCTGACTCAGTTTAAGTCATAAAAAGCCTTGTAGAAATGTCAATATGGTGGCTTGCTGAAGTCAAAACAATGCAAGCCTTCTTGCACCAGAAGATTCACAGGTATTATCTCGCATAAACTTCCATTGATTACAGCGCACTTCCCATCAAAAGCATGACAGAAATGTTAATACAAATGGTTAGATGGATAGGTGGGGGAAATGGGCAAAGAGAAATAAAACAAGTACCAACATAGGTGATTATCTTAACGATGTTCAGATTACCAAACAATGGTCTGGAGGCCACCAGGATACTCTACCATAGATAAAGAGATTAAGATATGTTTCATGATGAAAAAATTTTTTCCAAACCAAGTATAAAACAAAGTTTAATTTCTAAATCAGGACTGGGAAGTCAAAGAGACTTCCAATTCACTTCCTGTTGGGTAGTAATACACACATTAATGAGATGATGAATATATTTCATGAGCTTAAAAGTCTTTGACTCTACTCACAACAGTTTCTTGTAGCACCTGTAAAGCTAGTCAGCTTTATTATGGCATATGTATGTTGTTGTGGAAATGGTCCACTGGCCATAAAGTTTTATGCCATTATAAAATTGGTGAGCCTTTAGGTTGCCACAAGACCTTTCACTGTTATTTGTTGTAATAGGCTAACTGAAGTGGTAAATAAAAAACAATTTCCAATTTTCAAAGAAACTATGAATTTACAATCTTGGAGTTTGATTTCCTTCTCTCTTCAGGCTTCTACAGCTGTATGGAAAAACATCTACTCACCACAGCATAAGAGAACAGGAAGATGGTGTCCAGTGTCCCAAGAAAAAGGGTGGCTTCTTTTTCATCAGGAAATAAATGACTGCTGTTCCAGAGCTGCAAAGAAAAGCAACATCGGTGTTAATGAGTCATGGTCTCAAATGTGCTGTGGGACAAAATACTGTCTCACACCAGGGCAAGAACGAAGAGGGACAACTAAAGAGCCATGCTGGCTACGATATATCTGGGAGTTTTTCCTAGCTCTGTTTGGAACGTGACCAGAGAAGAGCAACCAAGGTAATCAAAGCTCTGGAAACCAAGCCTTGGGAAGAACAACTTAGGGAATTGGGTATGTTTAGCCTGGAGAAGAGAAAACTGAGGGGTGGCATGATAGCTCTCTTTAAAGATCTGAAGGGATGTCATATAGAAGATAGAGCCAGCTTGTTTTCTGTTACTCCAGAGACCAGGATACAAACCAATGGATTCAAATTACAAGAAAAGAGATTCCATCTAGACATCATGAAGAACTATTTTTTACTGTAAGAGCTGTTTGATAGTGAAATAGACTGCCTCAGGGAGTGGTGGGCTCTCCATCTTTGGAGGTCTTTAAACAGAGGTTGGATGACCATCTATCAGGAGTGCTTTAGTTGTATATTACTGCATGACAGGGGCTTGGTCAAGCTTTCACAACCATACATAGAAATAGACAATCCTTGGGGTGCTTTCCAATTCTATGATTCTAAGGCCTGTTACAGACTGTCAAAATAAAGCTGCTTCGGGTCTCTTTGGAGGTATGCTATTTAAACGATGCATGGGTCCTAAGAGTCCGGAGTTTGCACCAAATCCACACTCCATCCCTAAGCACCGGAGTGCAGCTTTAGTGCAGCTTCCGAATTCTTAGGATGCATGCATCATTTAAATAGCATACCTCCAAAGAGACTCGAAGCAGCTTTATTTTGGCAGTCTGTAACAGGCCTAAGTGTTACAAAAAGAGGCACATAAGTGATTGCAGCCTTAAGCTGGAGCCATGCTAATTTGTGGAGCAACATTCAGTGCTGTAACACCAGTTCCTGCCACAAGAGGTCAGTCCATTTTACAGATGTCTTTAGATTAAGGGTGGCTAACTACAGCTCTCCAGATGTTGCTGGGCTGCCATGCCCATTGTCTCTCAGCAGTGCTGCTTCAAGTTGCTGGAAGTTTCCGTCCAACATCTTCTGGAAGGGCGCTTGCTCATCACCTCAGCTTTGGATAAATATATTAATCCCTGAAGATGGTGAAGATGCCCTGGCTCCTCTTATTTTGACAAAGATTTCCATCAGAAGTTTCCCAGAGAGGGTTGATTCACACATTAAGTTTTTAAAGGATATGTAGTTCCCATTTCATCACTACATACACAGAAATGTCTCCTTAAAAGACTTGTCTGTTGCTGCAAAAGGACCTCGACCTGATGCCTCCATGGTTTCTTTTAAGGAAAATTTCCATTCCCTAGAAAGAGCGGAACATTCCTAGAAAGCAAGTAATGTAGAAATGGAGGACATCATGTGGTTTCCTTTCCCCTAGTTTTCAGGAGCTTAGCTGTACCAAATACATCCAATGTCCAACAGAGTAAATATTTAACTGAAGCAAGATTACCTATGCACACTTGCCTGTGGAAGAAAATGCTGTAAATTCAGTGAAAAGATTAATGATAAGGCATGTCCCTCTCCCCCAGCCATTATTTTATTTCATTGTTCCTTAATCCATGTCATGCAGGCCTCAGTGCATTGAAATCAGCCACGTGGAAGGTGCCATGAACAGGCAGCAGATCACGCTTCTGTAAGTGTGCCAGTGTCAGAGTGACACCTGAGTTTAAGTGCTGGACAAGACCCAAAAAAAGCACAAAAGATTGGCTTTGCCTTCAGCACTCTTGCAGAATGGAGAAAGGAGCTTCACATGAACAGCTTGGAGAGACAAGATCTACAACTCCCAGAATCTCCCAGCCAGCTATGGTCGCAGCTGTGTTGGGTTGGGGGTTCTGTGAACTATAGTGCGAAAAAGAACAAAAAAAGCAACTTTGCTAAGCTTTGCAGAGTGGACATAGTTTGACAAGGTCAACAAACCTAATACTCTCACCTCATAGGGTTCAAGATTGAGGGCAGAATCGTTAAAGCAGGAAGGGGTCCACTGGCTGGAGATGCTGACCTTGACATTGCTGAATGTCTTCCGAGAGGCATGAAGCAGAGAGTAGCTGGGAATTTAACAGAGTGAGGAAGAGAAAATAAGAATAACACACACAGAATATTATATCAGACTTGAACAAAAAGCTTTACCGAGAGAGGCAGTGCTCTTGCTTTCCCAAAAAATACTTTTGGTTCAAATTGAAAAAGAATCAACAACACCAACAAAAAAACCCTGAAGCATTTGCATGTGCAAACATATGCAGATGGGTAAAGTGTGGTCACCCAGATTTTGCTGGACTCACATATCTCTCACCACTAGCTTTCCTGGCCTGGCCTGATAGGAACTGCAGTCTGACCATGTTTGAAGGGCCAAATTGATGCAGACAAAGTAAAAGGAAATCTAGAGCAGCCCTGTTGGATCAAACCAGAGGGCTACCTAGTTTAGCATGAAGTTTCCGAAACAGCAACTAGATGCCCAAAGGAAGTCCATAAGCAACAACCTTCTCCTTCTGTTATGCTCCAGCAATTGGTATGGGACTTACCCAGATCTGGAGGGGAAGATGCTCTTCTTTCTGCCTGACAGTCTCATGAAGCCCAATAATTTGGGGGAGGGGTCTTCAAAACATAAACACTAACAGAAAAGACTACTATCAAAGTAGATGTATGAACCCTGATGGTTTAGACATAAGGCCTCTATCCTCTTATCAGAAAACCAACAATAGGCCTCATCTGTCTTTGCTCCCACGTAACTGGCATTCAAAGCCACGCTGCCTCTGATCTGGAGATAAGTATACAATTGCCATGGCTTGTTTTTATTTCTTTATGAATTTCCAGTAGAAAAAAAAATTGGCTGAAAAATGAAGGTGTAGTCATCACAGACAATGACAAGACTGCAGAGCAAGAGGTGAAGAACCTTTGAACTGCACGATATTTTGGACAATTACTCTCAAAGTCCTTTACCATTTGCAATCTGGGTAATGAAGTCCAAAACTTCTGGAGGGCCATAGGTTCCCTAATTCTCTTGCAGAGAACAGAAATCAGAACATCCAATACTTACCAACAAGCAAAAGCAAATCACTAGCAAAGACTATATTGATTGGCAAAGTCCACAACAGTTTCTGCACACCTCTCTGCATCTAGAGAGTTTGAACAATGAAATGGCTGTCACACATATGCAACAGCAACAACCTACCTGAAGAAAGTGAGCAGGAACACAGCAAGATGATAGTGTGTGAACTGTGACATATAGGCCCTTTCTGCAGGCTGCCTCCTCAAAACTCCAGGCATTGCCACCTTCTAGCTTCCCTATTCCCACCCCCAACCCCTTCGCCCTTTTAAGGCTGAAAGGCAGGTTAGGTCATTCTCTTCTCTCTGAGGGAAAAAAAAGAAATAAAGTTAAGCCAAATTTAAACAAACACTGGGTGTATCCATGTTGCACAACTGTAAGCAGTTTGATTTGACTTTAACTGCTTTGGCTTCATCCTATGGAATCCTAGGATTTGAGAACAGAAATCAAATCCTTCATTCCCTTGAACTACAGCACTGGAGCTTACTGACAGAGGAGCCTAAGTACTTCACCAAATTACAAACCCCAAGATTCCATAGGGCACAGCCTTGGCAGTTGAAGTGGTATCAAAGTGCTATGACTGTATACAGTAGTGTGGATATATCAAAGAGTCTAAGACTGCACATGCCTTCAAGCTCCCTACTGACTTATGACAACCCTGTGAATCTCTTAAGAGTTATCTTAGGCAAGGAATACTCAGAATTGGGTTGCCATTGCTTTCCTCTAAAATATACCCTACAGCATCTTATCTTCTTTGGCAGTCTCATATCCAAATACTAACCAGGGCTGACTTCACCCAGCTTCCAAGATCAGATGAGATCTAATGCCTACAGGGTATTTAGATGATCTAAGCACACTTACTATGGTATAGGTTAACTACTGTACTCCATGCCTATGAGGAAGCGAAGCGGTAATCCATAAAAGCTCATGACAAAGTAAACTGCTAGTTGTAAATATGTCATAAGACTTTTCTCTTTTACTAAGGAATAAATCCCACTAAACTCACTGTGAACTTCCGATTAAGTCTTACCACTCTAGCAGGTTAAATATATTTATGTAAAAACAACCAAGATTTTTCGTGTCAGCTTATAAACTAACAAGACTTATTTTGCAAAATACTGTAAAATAAAATAAAATGTATGAACTGTGTACTTTATCAGATGAAGTAACAGTTGGCAGATATGTATATGCTTCCCAGAACAGGATGTGCAAGAATTGAAATGTAACAACATCAGTAATGATTTTAACAGTGATCAATTAGCAAACAGTGGCTGGGAGGTGACAAGGACCTGACAATAGATAAATGGACTACCCCACATATGGCACTGAAGTCTTTATCCAATCCAAGTATAAAAGAATTTTTAAAATGTTGTTGTGTGCCTTCAAGTTCTTTCTGACTTATGGTGGCTCTAGGTGAACCCATCACAAGGCCTTCTTGGCATATATTTGTTCAGAAAGGGTTTGCCTTTACCTGCCTCTGAGGCTGAGAGACTGTGACTTACCAAAAGTCACTCATCCATTTGGTTTCCATGGCTGGGTGATGATTCAAACCCTGGTCTCCAGTCACAGTTCAATACTCAGACCATGTGGGCTTACAGACATACAAGATGGAATGCATTTATGCAAATTCCTATGAAATCAATAGACACATTCTATGCATTTATTTAGAAAATTGAAGGTAATACATCACAAGCAATGCCTATTGCAAGCTCATTCTCCAGGAAGCCATTTCTTCTCTCATTTTTGTCCATTTTGCCCCTTCTCCTCTCCTCTTCTTTGCTTGCATAGTTGCCCTAAACCATATAAGGTTCATCATCTCTTGTTTCCATTTCTCTTGTACAGAACAAGAAAATCCAGTCCATCTTAACCCCCTTCCCATCTTTTGGTTCAAGGCAGGAAAGGGTGGAGATGGGGAAAAGCCAAGTGGACCATGAGCACACCATTAAAGTTATACATAGGCCCCTGCTGGATCAGACTAAGGGGCAATCTAGACAGGTATCCAATTTCTCACAGAGGCCAATCAGATGCCTATAGAAAGTGCACAAGGAGAAGGATTTCAGGGCAACAGCTGTCTCTTGCTGCTGTTCCCTAGAAACTGCACAGCTTCCTGATTGTAGAAGTAGCACTTTATGCTTAGCAGCCACTTATAACCTTATCCTCAGTCAATTTATCTGCCTCCATTTTAAAGTTATGTTGGTGTCCATCTTCCATATCAAAAGAAGGCAATCCCACCATTATAATACTGCACTGCAAGACTAGCTCTCTCCACTGGATAGAGGCTCAGGGAAGAAGATGAAACAGAACTTACTGTGGCAGAAATCACAGAAGCAAGGAATTTATGAACAAACGTAAGGCCCAAATGTTTTGGACTCCAGTTCTCATAAACCTTGGTCATTGGCCATGCTGGGTGGCACTGATAGGAGCTGAAATACAAAACATTTTAAGGACCAAAGGATCCTCACCCTGGCTTTGATATAGTTCACTACTCTGTCTATCCTCCTTGCTGGTTATCAGTCCTCAACCTTTGTTTTGCTCATCTAAATTTAACCTGCAAGCATATTAATAAAGACACCCATAATTTAGTTTTCTTTTACCAATAATGCAACAGCATAGTCTTGTTGTTGTGTGCATTCAATGGGATTTTCTTGACAAGATTTGTTCAGAGGAGGTTTGCCATTGCCTTCCTCTGAGGCTGAGAGTGTGACTTGCCCGAGATCACCCAGTGGGTTTCCCTAGCCAAGCTAGGATTCAAACCCTGGTCTCCCAGTATTTTAGTCCAATGCTCAACAATTACACTACACTGGCCCTCAATGTACATAAGAAGCTGCTTTAGACCATGAGATCACTGGATTCCCTAGCTCAGGTGCATCTATACTAACTGCCAGCAGCTCTCTGGATTTCAGATGGGGTCTTTCTTGGAGATGTTGGATCTTCGAATGCTCCTGAATTTACAACTAGCTGGGAGATTCTGGGATTTGTAGTCTAACAAGGCCAAGTTTTTATTCCAAATCCATGTTTTCACTCTAATTTCCATAATCCTTCACCACTAGCTCTGATGGCATGGGGTGCTACAAGCTACAGCATAATAACATCTGTAGGGCCATGGCTTCTTATTCCCATAGGGTATGCAGACATGCCAGCCACAGTGCTGTACAGTCTTTACCATAATTGAGGATAGACAATAGACTAGTAACATACTGTTTCGTGAGTGTTTCACCCATGTCTTTGGCTCTGATGTTGTTGTCTGTCTGCAAAGTCATTTTTGGCTTATGGTGATCTAAAGTGAACCTATAGCAATAGCAAGTACATTTCTATACTGCTTATCAGTAAATTACCAATCTCTAAGCCGTTTACAATGTGTAAGCCAATTGCCCCCAACAAGCTGCGTACTCATTTTACTAGCCTATGAAAGGATAGATGGCTGTCATTGGATTATTTATTTATTTATGGGGGGGTTCAGAGGGGATTTCTCATTCTCATCCTTTGATGGTTGAGAGAGTATGACTTGTCCAAGACCTCTACACACAACCATTTTCTGAAAAAGGGAAAGCAAGGTTGAGATGGAAGTAAACCCCCACAAAAGCAAAGATCTTGTGACCACAGTCTTCCCACTGTTTGTCTCTGCTTCTCTTATCATTTCCAGAGGGACTGAGAGGGGGAGAACAAGGAAAATTAATTGCAGGGGAAAAGATAAAATCAGATAAGCTACAAACTAAAACAGTAGCCAGCAATTCCCCCTTCACTGCAGTGTGTGCCATCTGTGACTTCCAGATGGACCTGCCTTTTGGTGGAAGAGTCTTCAAAATTCTCAACAAATATGGTAGAACTGTCACCATGTGATAAAATGAAACAGGCAGAACATAATGTTCAGCTCTCTGTGCAAAAGACTAAGTGGGCAGAAATCTGACACTAGAAATGTCAATCATAAATAGGGGACACACTTTCAGTCTCTGGAAAGGCTATATCAAAGTGGCAATCCTAAAACAATAACTTTAAAAGAAATAGCTTAGCAAGAATTCATCAAGGAGTTCAACTCTATCTTCTGTAGCCTGAATAGGGGCTTTGAAGCTCTCTACACACGTTAATCAGCTCATCAGTACAAAGATTCAATTACTACCCAACTGCTGTTTGCCAATGACTGCTACTGAAATCACTATCACTTCCTACTTTTTGCATTTGAGTTCCCTCTCTCCCCACTCATTATATCCTACACTCGCAAGAACTCACAGAGGTTTACTTCTACAGTTTGTGGTCTGAATAGGAATAAACTACTTCATTCCCACTGGATGCGAATATCATCTCAGCAATACAGGGATTTCTTTTTACATCTAACTTCCTTTCACCTACTGATTAGATTCCACCCACTCTCACTCATTCAGAAATATGCCTAATAATCTGATTATAAAGACAACATATACATCTAACACAGGTTTTGTTTGGTCCATGAAACCTTATACCAAGTTCATTATCTTTAAGGTGCCATAAGACAGTCTTTGTTATGTGCCAGAGACCATTACTATATTTGTGCCCCTTGGCTCAGGGACTTAGCCAAGGGGGCAGGGGGTGTGCCACTGCACCACCATGCCCAAGCCCCATTATAATGGTGGCACTTATTCTGGACACACACCCCTTTTCCCAAAATCCTGGCTATGTCCCTGCTTGGCTTCAAGTGCTTAAATCTTTCCTGGATACTTATCATGGACCAACAACTGATGGCCTGCGGACTGGCATTTGTTCACAAATCACCACTTTGAGTAGCGCTACCCTCGATCATGTGTTGCTCCTGCATCTTCTCTTACCCACTTTCCTCTGCAAAGGCAGAGCCTAGTGATCAAGAGCACAGATTGTAAGTCATGAGTTGTGTTCTTGCAAGTTGTTTCCAACTTATGGCAACCCTAAAGCTAACATATTGTGGGGTTTTCTTGGGGTGTGCCATTGCCATCCACTGAGAATGAGAGACTGATTTGCCCAGGGTCACCTAGTGGGTTTCCATAGCCAATCAAGGATTCAAACCCTGAACTCCAGAGCCGTAGTCCAGCACTCAAACCCACTACACCATGATGGCTCTCAAGCCCAAGTCAAATGTTACCACAGTCTAGGGTTGCCATAGCACGCCCCCCCCCCCCGTGACCAGCATGGTTTTGGGGGGCCCCTCCCGGTCACGGTCCGGTTTGGGCCCCCACTCGTGCCTGGTCCCCTGTTTGAGGGCCCGCTCCGGCCATTGCCGCTGCCGCTAATGCGGCTGCTGCGGCGCCAACCCACCTCCTCCTCCAGCTCGCCTTCCTCGCCTCCAAGGCGAGGGCTTGAACACTGCCCAGCCCAGGCCTCAGTAGGGGCCAGTGGCAGGTGCGCGCGCGCGCGGAGGGAAGTGGGGCAGGGAAAGCGAGGCCCCATTCCCTTCCCTGGCTTCCTCCCCTGGCGACGGAGAAAGCCAGGCAGAGGTTTGGGGCTTCGCTTCAGCGAGGCCCCACTCCCTTCCTTGGCTTCTTCCGTCGCTGGCGGAGAAAGCCAGGCAGGGGAAAGAGCCTTTCCTCTTTCTCCTACTCCTTCTGCCTCCTCTCCTCCTCCTTTTCTTCCTCCCCTTCTTCCTCTTCCTCCTCTTCCTTTCTTCTTCATCTTTTTCCTCCTCTTCTTCTTCCTCCTCTCCTCCTCCTTTTCTTCCTCCCCTTCTTCCTCTTCCTTCTTCCTCCTTTTCCTCCCCTTCTTCATCTTCTTCTTCCTCCTCCTCTTCTTCTCCATCTCTTCTCCTCCTCCTCCCCTTCTTCTTCTTCTCTACTTCCTCTTCTTCTTCCTCCTCCTCTTCTTCTTCTCCTCTTCCTCCACCTCTTCCTCCCCTTCTTCTTCATCTTTTTCCTCCTCTTCTTCTTCCTCCTCTGCTCCTTCCTCCCCTTCTTCCTCCTTTTCCTCCCTTTCTTCTTCATCTTCCTCCTCCTCCTCTTCTTCTCCTCCTCCTCTTCTTCCCCTCTTCCTCCCCTTCTTCTTCCTCTCTACTTCCTCCTCTTCTTCCTCCTCCTTCTTCTCCTCTTCCTCCTCCTCTGCCTTATCCACTCTTCCTCCTCTTCAATGCCCAAATGTGCTGTTTGGAATGGGGGAGGCAGGTTGGCCAGAAAGGGAAGTCCATTTCTGCCATCTGTCTAGGAACAATGTCAAAATGTCCTCCATTTTGATCATGCCTAAGAAACATGAATTTATATTAACACTTTTAAAAAAGCATCATTTTTTGTATGTCCTCCATTTTTTTTCAAAATATGTCCTACATTTGAAAATTTTGTCCTACTTTTGTCCTACATTTGTCCCAGTTTCGAGGTCCAGAATTATGGCAACCCTACCACAGTCCCAATTTCATTTGATGGCCTCAGTGGGATAATCAGGAAAAAATGAAAAGCACATATTCGCAGTAGAAGAATGGAAGGAAACAAAGGTCCAAAATACACTGCAGAAATAATCCAGTATGAGACTGCTTTAACTATCTTGGTTCAATGCTAGGGAATCCTGGGAACTGTAGGTTATTCTAGCACCAGAGCTCTCTGACAGAGAAGGCTAAATGTCTCACAAAACTACAGTTCCCAGAATTCTCTAGCATTGATCCAGTTAGAGCTGTCTCAAACTGGATTATTTCTGCAGTATGTTTTGGTGCTATATGATGGTCCAAAAACTTTCATTTATTAAAAAGCCCCCAATTTTTTATTTCTTAAAAAAATGAAGAAATAAAAGTTTTTGACCATTCCATTCTTCCTCAGTGGGATAATGCCCACACCCTCATATTTTATCCCATTCTTGAAAGGAGTGCTTACTTAGTAAGTGAGATAATACCAACGCCCTTATGTTAAGTGATCTGAACACTTGAAATTCTGTTTCTTAATATTCTCACAGAGGATAATGTGTGAGCACCTGGCCAGAAAGGGGTCCAGCCCATCTTGGCTCTCTTCCCTTTTTCTAAGTTTAAGGCCAGGGAATAATAAGAAATGCCCTGAGCACCACACAGACAGCAATGGGTGAGAGGCAGGGAAAGATGAGGCGCAAAAGTCAATCAAGGGGTGTGCAAGATGAATAACCACTGAACTATAAATGGGTAGAGTTTTTTCCTCCCTGTTTTAAGAGATAAGGGACTAACATGTCAGTGCTGACACACAAAATTATACACCACTGCTAGCCATCCCCACATCCAAACCAAAGTGCATCGTCTCCAAACCAGCTAATTCATTTTGTTACGTAAGTAGGTGTACCTCTCTTCCAGTAAAAATATGAAGTAAGTAATGCTACTACAAGGACAAAGGAAGTTGTCTTACACTGAGTCAGACTATCAGTCCATCCAACCCACTGGTTGGCAGTGACTTTCACAGGAGTCGCCTAAGACCATCCGAAAACATATACAGTATCTGCATATAGCAATGAAAATAATTTTATGGCTAGGGGTCACCACAACATGAGGAACTATATTAAAGGGTCGGGGCATTAGAAAGGTTGAAAACCACTGCTACAGGGTCTCAAATCATATAGTTTTTCTAGTCCTACCTGAAGATCTCTAGATTCAAACATAAATCAGGCCTGGCCCAGCTTAGTTTCCAAATCAGATGAAATCAGCTGTATTCAGAGTGATAAGATAACCTTTCCTGACACTCAGAGTCAGGTGGCTGACTCACTCTGCCTAATGATAAGGCTCCCCTCTGAAGAGTATGCAGGAAGAAAAACAATTCAAAGGAGTACAGATGTCTGCCTCTTTCTCCGACTACCATTGGGAATGCTGAAGGAACTAACATTTTACAAGTTAAGAGCAATGTTAACATTTCACATGACAGGTTTTTATTACCAGCCCTGATAACATCTGTCTTGCCTATCCAGCTCAGGACACTGCTATCTTTAAACAATTAAACCATTGAACAAATAATGGACATTACAAAGAAGGGTTTTTTTTAACCTTTTTTTTAAAAAAGCAGTTGTATGATTAGTTGTGGCAGTCGTGAAACTTGATTGTTTGGAATGAGCCAGTTCCAAGCAGTCAAGGAGTCTCTGTATGGCTGGTCATCGTGACCCACTTACTGAGAGAGAAATGCCCAACCTGTATTTTCTCAGCCACAAATCTTTGTAGGAAGCAGAGGTTCTGCCAGGAACTAACAACTGGAGAAAACACCATTATTTATCAGGGAAACTGTTGTACACACTTCTCAGAAGTATACAGCATCCACATAAAAACAGACTCAACTTCATGCATACTTTGCTGCTACAGCTTACTCTACAGCAAGGCTTAGAAATGTGTGGCCCTACAGATCCTAAAAAATTATACACCACTGCCCATGCTGTCAGGGGCCTATAGGAACTGGAGCCCAATAGCATTTATGGACTGTGCATTTTCCCATGCCTGCTCTATCTGAGAATGAAGAGAGAAGCGACATTGATTTTCTAAAGGGAAGATTGGTCTTACATCCTAGATCTCCTTCATAATCTGCCTCATAGAGTCTGTTAACAAAGGTCCAAAACACACTGCAGAAATAATCCAGTTTGAGACTGCTTTAACTGCCCTGGCTCAGTGCTAGGGAATCCTGGAAATTGTAGTTTGTTGTGGCACCAGAGCTCTCTGACAGAGAAGGCTCAATGTTTCACAAAACTACATTTCCCAGAATCCCCTAACACTAAGCCAGGGCAGTTAAAGCAGTTTCAAACTGGTTTATTTCTGTAATGTGGTTTGGACCAAAGTTCCACACATAGTTCTCCCTTCCATCATCCCCTATTCAACCTCCCTTCCATAGTTTGGTTAATCTGTGTTAGAGCTAGTATGTAGAGAGATTTTGTAGCACCTTTGAGACTCACTGAAAGAAAGAAGTTGGCAGCATGAGCTTTCATAGGCTTAAGTCGACTTCCACAGATGCATTTAGACTCATGCTGCCAACTTCTTTCTTTCAGTGAGTCTCAGAGGTGTTACAAGATCTCTCTGCATACTGATTCTACAGACTAACACGGCTAATCTTTGATTCTACCTCTCTGTTAGTTCTAATCATGGTTTGCAGGATGAGATCACCTTAGCATCTAAACTATGGCTTACACAAAACCATTTGAGAAGGAATTTGCACACAAAGGAAAAGAGGCAACATGAAGGAAGCCAGACAGTGGGTATGTTCTCAGTCTTTGAAATCACTGGTGGTAAGGCAATGTCTGTGTCAGTGAGGAGGAAGAACACATAACAAGCTCCTGGTCTTGTCTTGGAACAGAACTCAGGTCAGCAAGATTTAGTGAATGTCTTTTGTTCCCCATAAATCAGCAGCACCATTTGCCAAAAGAACAATGTCAGTAGCCTGATCGGGTGCCTCTTGCTTTTGACAGGGCTGTGACATTCCAAAATAAATACATTTCCTTATTAGCAGTAAGTGTCCATGGCTAATACCAGCCAGACACAAGGAAACAGCTGGAAGTATTCTTAGACTGCAATTCCACAACCTCTGACTAAATTTATGCTGAAATCCTCAAGCCTGCTTGCTTAAAAATAAACAGAGACCTAAACCGAATTCTTAGTCCCAACTACAGCAGACCCACAGAATCAATGGGGATTGGTTTAATTTCCAACACTTATTTTATTCCCACTGATCAAATGCGTCAATGGAGAGAAGAACTAGAAATAATCCAGGTTGATGCCACTTTAACTGCCACAGCTTTATGCTATGGAATCGAGGGATTTGTAGTTTGTTCTGGCACCAGGACTCCCTGACAGAGAAGGCTGTATGGATTAGCAGTGGGCTGAACACAGATAATGGTTTCCTGGCATACTACACACATTTCAACATTATCTAACTCCCATTCTCATGAAGGCACCCTTGGCCAGTTCATCACATCTCCTTTCTGTTTCCCACACTATATTCCAATACTCATCCCTGGCTTTAGGCAGTGTCCTTCCTCCTGCCTTTGACACGGTGACCAGATGCCCTAACCGCAAAGGAGGTGAAGGCTATGCAAGACATAGGGCATTCAAGAAAAATGGAGGACTTTACCAAACACAAGCTAAAAACATTCATATAAATGTAAATCCATGCTTCTTAGTGATGCTCAAAATGGAGGGCATTTTGAAATTCCTCCTAGAATCATAGAGTTGGAAGAGACCTCAAGGGCCATCCAGTACAACCCCCTGCCATGCAGGAATGCACAATCAAAGCACCCCTGGCAGATGGCCATCCAGACTCTGTTTAAAGCCCTCCAAAGAAGGAGATTCATTCACACTTGGAGGGAGTGTGTTCCATTGTTGAACAGCATTTACTGTCAGGAAATTCTTCCTAATGTTGAGGTGGGTTCTCTTTTCTGGACAAAAGGTGGACATGTAGGACAGGTCCCAGAAAAGGATGACATCTAGTCACCCTGTATGGAGCAAAGTTTAAGCATATCCAAAATTCACACAACAGTGATATCTTTAATGGGGCTAGCCTAGGGGGACCAGGTGTCTTAACTGCAAAGAAGGATAAAGCACCACATCTCAGTGATGCTCAAAAGGAAGAACGTTTTAGAAATCCTCCCAGACAGAAATCTGAAATGTCGGGCATGTCCTGGAGCAGGAGGACGTCCAGTCACCCTGCCCAACATCCATCATCAAGATCGAACTTGCTGCTTCATCTTCTCCTTACCTACAGGTTTTGCATTTCCATGGCTATTCTCACACACAGCCTGCTTATAGTTATATACATCTGTGTCTGGACCCTCCACTCCATGTGTCTGAGGAATTACGATCCAGGTCTAGGAAAATTCACGCTGCCAGCTTCTTTCTGGTCTCAAAGGTGCAACAAGATCCCTTTGCAGGCTGATTTTTCCAGAGTAACACAGCTACTGAAATCTCTTTTTAGAGAAAGGCACAGAAGCAAGAGCTGAACAGGGAGGAGGAGGAGGAGGCCACTGATTCAACTGCTACGTGGCAAAGGGATGCCCTTAAAGGCAGGGATGGAAGAAGGAAAGAGAAAAGGGAATTCCCAGGACTCCCTGCAATCTCTTTCCTGCTATGAAGACACCTCAGGATCCAAGTGCGTGTCTGAACGCATGGGAACCAGAAAGTCCAAGAACACACTGCAGAAATCATCCAGTTTGAGACTGCTTTAACTGTCCTGGATCAATGCTAAGGAATTTTGAGAATTGCAGCTTTGTGAGACATTGAGCCTTCTCTGCCAGAGAGCTCTGGGGCCACAATAAACGACAATTCCCAGGATTCCCTAGCATTGAGCCAGGGCAGTTAAAGCGGTCTCAAACTGGATTATTTCTGAGGTGTGTTTTGGACCTCAGTTGGTGCAGACCCTCCAGGTCAGGCAAAAAGGAAGTGTCATCTGTCACTCCTCAGGTCCCAGGCCCAGAGTGGCCAGATCTCCCCTCCGCAGACAGCAAGGCCCCCTAAAAAGGTAGGCCCTTTGAATAAAATGAGGGACAGGACCCAAGACAGAGCTCCTAGAAACACTCCTAGAAATGTAAAATCCATGCTTCTTAGTCATGCTCAAAATGGAGGGCATTTGGGAATTCCTCCTGGACAGAAAGCCTGAAATGGAGGGCGGCTCCTGGACAAAGGAGGACATCTGGACCCAGGTAGTAAACCCCTGCTCTGCCATGGAAGCCCACTGGGTCACCTGGGGCCAAGTCACACTCTCTCAGCCTCAGAGGGAGCCCACAACAACCACCTTCTCTGAACAGATCTTGCCAAGAAAACCCCATGTTATGGTCACCATAGAGACTTGAAGGCACACAACAACAGCAACAAACAACACAACAGGAGCCGATCCTGATCCTCCTTTCCCAGCCCTCTCCCCTTCAAAGCAGCCACAAAAGGGCCCCCCTCCTCAGAAACCCCTCTCACCTGCCCTCATTTCCAAGGCAACTTCCAGACGGTCACATGACCAGGCGGCCCTCTTCCGAGCTCCAGCCCCGCCTTCCCCCCCTCTCTCTCTCTCTCGCGGAGCACTCTGGGAGTTGTAGTCTCTGCTCTCAGGCTGCTCCTCCCTCCCTCCCTCCCTCCAGCCTCTGATTAAAGACCTCAAGGGAAGAAGACTCCATCACTCCCTGAGGAAGGAGTGTGTTCCCCTGTGGAACAGCCCTGACTGTCAGGAAGTTCCTCCTAATGTTCAGGTGGAATCTCTTTTCCTGTAGCTTGCATCCATTGCTTCGGGTCCTAGTCTCTGGAGCAGCAGAAAACAAGCTTGCTCCCTCTTCAATATGACATCCCTTCAAATATTTAAACAGGGCGATCATATCACCTCTTAACCTTCTTTTCTCCAGGCTAAACATCCACAGCTCCCTGAGTCGTTCCTCATAGGGCATGGTTTCCAGACCCTTCACCATTTTAGTCTCCCTCCTTTGGACACGCTCCAGTTTCTCAATGTCCTTTTTGAATTGTGGCACCCAGAACTGGACACAATATTCTAGGTGGGGCCTGACCAGAGCAGAATACAGTGGCACTATTACTTCTCTTGATCTAGACACTATACTTCTATTGATGCAGCCTAAAATCGCATTGGCCTTTTTAGCTGCCGCATCACACTGTTCACTCATGTTCAATTTGTGGTCTACTTGGACTCCTAGATCCCTTTCACGTGTAGTTTCATTCAGCCGGGTGTCCCCCATCCTATATCTGTGCATTTTATTTTTCCGCCCTAAGTGCAGTACTTTACATTTCTCTGTGTCGAATTTCATTTTGTTAGCTCTGGCCCAGCTTTCTAGTCTATTCGGGTCATTTTGAATTTTGATCCTGTCCTCTGGGGTATTACATGTTACAAGCTTTCAAAGTCACACTGGCTTCTTCATCAGGGAAACAGGACAAAGAAATTGAAGATGTTAGTCATAGGCCTGCATTTTCTGTTTCTGGTCTCAGTTCGGATGGTAGGGAGGGCTATCTGCAGGATGGCATTTCCCCCTTTGGCCATGCAGTCACTGGTAGATTTTTGAACTTCAATGAAATTTAATGTCCATTTGCAATTCAAAGATGTTTCCTTGGGATCCAGCATGTCTCCTTCCTTTGTGAAGCCACAGGCTCCTACATAGGTAGACTTGCCATTCAGTGCCAAGATTGGAAAAAAATGCTTTACCTTTGTTGGAGGCAGAAGCCTCAGATGGCAAGGTTGGCATGCCTTGCCTCTAGACCACCTGAAGTTTTCCTGATGCAAAACATGAAGACTGCTCCAGAGAACAGGACCTGGAGCAATGGATGCAAGCTGCAGGAAAAGAGATTCCACATCAACATTAGGAAGAACTTCCTGACAGTCAGGGCTGTTCAATAGTGGAACAAACTCCCTCGGAGTGTAGTGGGGTCTCCTTCCTTAGAGGTCTTTAAGCAGAGGTTTGATGGCCATCTGTTGGGAATGCTTTGATTGAGAGTTCCTGCATGGCAGAGGGTTGCACTGGATGGCCCTTGTGGTCTCTTCCAACTCTATGATTCTATGACTTCAACTCCCAGAAGCCCCAGATAACTTGATCAACAGTCAGGAACTCTGGGAGCTGAAGTCCAAAATATCTGAAGGATCAAAGTTTAGGAACTCGCTGCACTGCATTGTTATAGCGCAATAATAATAACAACAACAACGCACTCATCCCTCTATATTTGCGGCTTTGATATTTCCGGATTTGATTATTCTTGGATTTGATTAATATGTTCCCTCTAGGAATCTCTAGGTCCTCCAGTGCAACTCTATGGTCAACTTTAAAAGTTGCACTGAAAGACCTAGAGATTCCTAGAGAGAATACTCCACTGGGCATTTGTAGCTCCTCCAGGGCAGTTCTATGGTTAGTGTCTGTCAGACACTGACCATAGAGTTTCACTGGAGGACCTAGAGATACCTAGAGAGGTGTCCTCTCAGGTTAAAAACAGGGTATTTTTGTTATTTGCAGTTTTTCCATATTCACAGGGATCAGTGCCCCTAATCCTAGCGAATATGGAGGGACAAGTGTATTTCTTCTTACCTGACTCTCCTCAAGGATAGAAGCAGGGAACAACAACAACAATAACAACATTTTTTTCTTTCTCTTCTGCTTTATTTTTTCAGGTGTATGTAATAGGGGAGGTTATCACACAGAAAAAAGGGGGGAGCAAAGCAAATCTCTTCCATCCTTATCACGTCGCGCTTATCCTGTCCTTCTCCTGTCGGTGAAGTAGAATGGCCTCGTCGCTTTGTATTAACGGGGGTTTCTGTTAATACACATTGATGGGGCCATTCCACTTCACTGACGGGAGAAGGACAGGATAAGCGCGACATTGTCTGATAATCTTCACACAGTTGTGTGATAAACAATGGGAGCAATTCGCTTCACTCCCCTCCTTTTCCGGATGTGATAATCTCCAGGATGTGGAGACAACAGGCAGATTAGGATCTTGGCCAGTGGGAGCAAAGCCAGGAAAAGGTGGAGGCTTGTTCCCAGGAGTGAGTATATAAGAGGGAGGAACAGGTTTGAAAGTAGTTGATGTTTATTGTACCCTGAGGGGTGAAGAGCCATTGAAACTGGTAAAGTGAATTGAACAGAGTATTCTGGGAAAATGCAGGGCTGGCTGTTTGAAGCACAGACTCAGAGCACTCCACACTATATTATTAGAAACCACATTACCGCACTACCTTCTTATAGTGCTGCTATTCCCCTTTTACTGTTCTGGCTGCCTCCTGATGCATTTTGGGGTTTATAGTTCAGTGAGGACCAAGATCTCTCTGGCTGAGAATTCTAAGTGCCTCTCCTTAAACTGCAAATCCCAAAATGAAACAGGAAGCAGACAGAGCAATTAAAGTGGAATAACAGCACTATTAAGTGTAGTGCGATAATCTAGATCTGTGGTCCCCAAACTGTGTTCGTTAAGGGATTTTGGACTTCAGCTCCCAGAATCCCAGACCATTGGCCAACATGGCTGAGGGTTCTGGGAGCTGAAGTCCAAAATCTCTTAAAGGGCACAGTTTGGGGTCCACTGATCTAGATAATGTTTGGTGACTAGTGAACACCATCAACTAAAAGAGATACTGTTTTCAGCCTGACTTGTAAATAAATTTATTTCTTTGTTTCAACAAGCAGCTGTCTGAAGTGATTTCAGAACCACATTAAAAACGCTACCAACATAGAGAAAAAGTATTTTAGGTTTGGGACATATTAGATAGCAGGTGCGTGGCTGTCAAATAATTGTTGGTGCCAAGCTGGGGGAAAATTTGTAACCCAGAGGGGTGGCATCTAAAGAGAGTTATAGTGCAGGAGACACTTAAGAGAGTCCCGGGTTTGAGTCTCACAGTGAAGAATTGGTGTGATAGTGTCCATCATCTTCACATAATTGCTAGCAGCAGTGGGATGAAAAAGACCCATTGGGCTGCCAACCGAGTAAAGAAGTTGAGTGGGCAAGTCTCACCTTCACATAGGGTTGCAAGAGAAAACTGGAAGATGGTGTTTAGAATCAAGTTTCCTGAGTTGAGAAAGATCCAAATACACACTGCAGAAACAATCCAGTTTGAGACGGCTTTAACTGCCCTGACTCAGTGCTAGGGAATCCTGGGGAAAGTAGTTTATTGTGGCACCAGAGCTCTCTCGACAAAGAAGGCTAAATAGCTCACAAAACTACCAGTCAAATACAATAGCAATACAGATTGTTTTCATATCCTCGATACTTCAACGCCATAATACTCAAATATCACAATATCTCAATCATCCAGTTTTCTTGAAAGAATAATAATAATAATATAATTTATATCTTCCATTATTCATATCATTTATTATAGCTTCACGTAAAACTGTTTTATAACTCTCTATCCACTGTTTTTCTCCCTGTTATTTATATTCTATTTTTATTCCTCTTCCAAGCCATTGTATTTCCCATCACTTTGTACAGACATGAGAGCCAGACAGTGAGGAAAGCCGATACAAAGAAAATCAACTCATTTGAAATGTGGAGCTGGAAGAAAGTGCTGCGGATATCATTGGTGGCCAAAATGACAAACAAATGGGTCCTTGAACAGATCACATCTGAACTCTCCCTGGAAGCCAAGGTGATTAAACTGAGGCTGTCGTACTTTGGCCACATCATGCGTAGGCACGACTCACTAGAAAAAGATAATAATGCTAGGAAAGATGGTAGTGGGTGGTAGAAAGAGAGGAAGATCACACATCAGATGGACTGACTCCATCAGGGATGCCACGGCCTGAGCCTGCAGGACCTTGAACAGAGAGAGAGAGAGGATAGGGGGGCCAAGAGGTGTCATATTCACAAGGTTGCTGTGAATCGAAGTCAACTTGAAGACAGTTAACAACAAATCCTGTATCACACTGGTCTACTGTCAGAAAAAGACTTGTAAACATATACCCTATAGATTTATTCGTGGTTAAATGCCTGTATTGCAGCCACTCACTCAAAACCATAAGGTTGCGAATTCAATACCAGCAAAAGGGTTCAAACTCAACTCAGGTTTGTATCTTTCTGAGGAGGTCGCTAAAATGAGTACCCAGCTTGTTGGAGGCAATTAGCATACACTTTGTAAACTGCTTAGAGTCCAGGAGTGCTTAAGTGCACTGATAAGCGGTATAGAAATGTACCTGCTATTGCTATTATTGCTACATTTCTAGAAGTCTTGTGCTGCTCCTTTAACAGCTGTGTGCCAGAAGAAAGCCAACAGGTGATTTTCCCCCCCAGTAAGTAATACTGGGCACACAACACCTGGGGATTTTCTGATTATGTAAAGGGGTAGACCTCCAGGGTCCAGACCATTTAGAAAATTTGAAACCCTACTAGGAGCCAGCCATAACCACACAATCCTGGACAGGAAGAATGTGAAAATCCACAAAGCATGGAAAGAAGGTGAAGGAGGATAAATAATGGTTTCTGCTGCTAGACTTGAATAATGCTTCTCTCTAGAAATCTATAGAAAGTCAAGAATTTTTTGACAGCTTGGTTCTCTTTCTTCTCTCTTTCAGTTTGGAGAATTTTTTTTATTGAGTCATTTGCCTGTTATATAAAACAAAAGGGATTCTTAGAGCAGTTCATGGGAGATATTGTCTTGTTTGTGAAAGTTCTTCAATTCCATTCTTAAACAGATACATTTAATATTAGTAAATTGGCCTTATAATCCAAGCAGCGTCTCTTACCAAAGTAAAGTCGTATACCCTGGATGTGTATCCTACTGACTTCAATGGGACTGCTGAATAAATATGTATATTTAGGACTTATATTGGTAAGTAAGAAAGAGGTTGAGAAGTTTGTAGTAGACCTGTACCTGCCTTTCCTTTCTTTACTTCTCTGGATTTCCAATGTTTCTTGAACTCTGCTGCAGTGTTATTTGTTGAAGGGGTGGGGAAAGTGTGCTCCTGTAGTTAATGTTGGACTGCAGCCCAAATCAACTCTTGCTAACATTGCCAATGGTGAAAAATGCCCTTTTCTTCTGCTTATGTCCCATAGCTAAGATAAGAGTAAGAACCCCAAGAACTAAAATGCAGCTTCGATTAAACATCTTGTTTCCCACAACAGTGCTTCCGGATTAGAGAGCGTGCTGTATTAATTTGTTTGAAGTGTTTAATATGTTTTTCTCTTGTATAAATGAGTTCTTAATTTTCAATTGGCTAGATTGTTTATATTGTTTTAAATGTGTGCTGCCCTGAGATTTCAAGTGAAAAGAGCAGAATAAAAATATTTTAATAAAAAGTAAATTAATAAAAGACAGACAATGTGTAGCTGAATTAATAATAATAAATAATAATAAAAGCTTTATTTTTAGCCCGCCTTTCCTGGGATCAAGGTGGGTCACAACAGCCAAAAACACGATACAATCAATTGTTGTGTTATCCCAGCCTTTTTGTGTTTACTCAGTAGGAAGGCCTATAGAGTTTTAATGGTCTTTCTCATAGACAAGGGTAGGTCATTTTACAGCTACAGCTCATTTTAGCTCGTTGTGCAAGAGAATAAACTCCATTGAACTCCATGAAGCTTCCTCCTAAGTAGACAAACAATGGATTGTGCTAAGTTTTGTTCTGACAATGTGGCCCTTTCTAGTAGCATGTGTCGCATACAGAACACTTTCTTTACAGAAATAAGAAGGATCTTAGCTAGGAAGTGGTTTAACCTCAGGTGCTTGGTGTTTTTTTCTAACGGTGCTACGAAGCAAGGTTGAGTTAAGTTGGCCTGACAGGCAGGAGATAGGAAGACGTTGAACTTGTAGAACTACATTTCCCATCAGGCAATAAGAAAGAAAGGGTGGGAGGAGAATATAAAGAGACTTCTACCTGTTCATGCAGGTAAGAGATATTAAAGGGAGGAGGGTGAAGAACGGGTAAAATAAACTTGGAAGTTGAGGTGCCCAGTTCCTTTCTTCTGGCGCTTTTATGTGATGTTGAGGCATATTAATGTTTTACTGTGTTGATTAGTGATTGCTTCCTTTTAAGTTTCAAGGAGGGAAACTTTTACAGGGGCAGGTAACTGAGAACAGGAATGGCAAGAAGGGAAAGTAATGATGGCTTCACTGTTTATGGCCTGTTCATAACAGAGAAGCTGTTATCTCTGTGGCTCTGCTTGCTGGAGGCTGGAAAACAGACATTTGCCTTTGCAGGTGTAAACACACAAGAAGGATAGCATGAAGGGGTGGGACTGAAAAGCCATTCTCTTGGTGTGTCCTTTGGTACTGGTGGGTTGTATTTATGCGCTTTCTACTTGTCTTCAAACATAAATATCAGATATCCTAATTATGGGAGAAAATGCTCTCTTGCGCAGTTTTCTGTCTCCCAAGAGATCAATTGATTTTTGTTTTCAAACTTTCCAGCATATATTGCTTTTCCCATCAGGGTATTATAGATTATGTTAACATGGAGGATGTATTTTGGAACTTTTTTTTTTAACTGGGTCAGATGCACCTCCTAGTTCAGGTGTGGACATATCTGAGGTTTATGGAATAGACTGTAATAGGTTTTTTTTAACTATGATTAGGACATCAACCAACTAGAGTTAGGTGTAAAACAGAAGGGTAAAAATCCACAAACTTCCAAATATCTATTTTCTATCCCACCTTTCATTTTAGACACTCATGGTACCCTAGCAGTACCTTTCTTAACTTAAGGGGGTTGAGGGCAACTCAGAGAGCCCTCCTGCAAGAATCTGAGAACTGACTACACTATAGTAGACATACTCTGAGGTGACAAGCATAAATCTGAATTAATTATTATGAAGAATGCACTATCCAACTTAAACACTCCCTTATTTGTTTTTTAAAAAACTGACAGTCCCAACCTCTTGTAGATCTATTGCAATTCAGCCAATGCCTTACCTGTCGATTTTGCACCACCCTCTGTTCACCTATCCCCTAGTTTATCCTATTGCTGCAAATGCTGATTTACAAGTTTTCTAAGGTTTTGAGCAACTGTCTGTCCTAGACTTGATGCCTGCCTTCTTCAAAACAAGATGCCAGGTGTTGAACCTGAGAGCCTCAACAGACAATGAATGCCCTTGATTCTTGTTGAATTATGAGCATTCTCCCTTTTATCTCGCAGTTGGTTGGCTTAGTCATGGCACCAGGCCTGTAGAAGCCTCTGGTTATCAATCTATCAGTGTTTATGCACTTCTGAATGCTCCTGACTTGCATTGCTCTCATTTGTAGATAGGAAAAGAATAGGCCAGGATTTAATGTTAGCTCTGTGGGAGATTTGAAAGAGTTTGCCTATCTGTTGTTTAACAGTGGCAATTACAAAATGACTTCTCCTGCTTCTCCAAATATACTGCTGGATGTAAAGACAGATGGTGTAGGAGGCAGGAAAGGATTTGTGTGTGCTTTGTTGTGTTCATAGAATCGTAGAGTTGGAAAAGACCACAAGGGTCATCCAGTCCAGGCCCTTGCCATGCAGGAACACACAAAGCACCCCTGACAGATGGCAATCCAGCCTCTGTTTGAAAACCTCCAAAGAAAGAGACTCATCACTCTTTAAGGCAGCATATTTCACTCTTGAATAAGCTCTTCCTGTCAGGAAGTTCCTCCTAACGTTATAGTACTCAAAACAAGTGTTTAAGAGAATGGAAATCAGAGTTGTTGAGACAATAAGTACTGTATATACTTGACTATAAGTCAACCTCATGTATAAGTCGAGGGCAAGTTTTGGGGCAAAAATTGTGGATTTTGATATGACCCATAGATAAGTCGAGAATAAAACTTAGGAGCATGTAAAAAAGGATTTAAAGGATGAAGCAAAGGAAAACAATGCTAAAAAACATAGAAAATTCCAGCAGACATAACTGTTTGTGCTCACCCTAAAGGTTGGATTGATGAGAGAGTGGAGCGGGGGGAGACAAGTGCTTCCAAGACAGATCACACACTTGCTTTTCACAGAACGATTCCTTTTTTAAAAAATAAGAGCTAAAGTACAGAACTTACATTGACCCGTGCATAAGATGTTTGGGTTTTTGAGGTCAATTTTTTGACTAAAATTTCTAGACTTATACATGAGTACTGTATATACAGTACTTCCCAAGCAATCTTTTTAGGATCATTTGAAGGGATTATGTGACATTTTCTCTTATTTGTTTTGACAGATTTTAAAATAATACAATTAAGCAGTATTTTTAAAGTTACACATGATGGGTAAAGTTAACATGTTAGATTTTTTCAGAGTAGCAACTGATGCCAACACTATAAACACTCCAATCTTTACTTAAGACAAATTTCAGTGCTCAATATTCTTTAATTCTATATGTATATATTTTGTATCAGGTTCTAACTGGTGGATTCTGGTGTTTTTTTACCATTTTTTTTAAAATGCAAAAGTGATCCTACAAGTCTGAAGTTTTTCCAGCCATCGCTAATCTACTGATGTTTGGTTGATAGGGCATGCCAACTGTCTTGATTTGGCAAGGACAGTACAGATTAATCCTATGTCCTCCCACTTTTCAGCTGCTTTTAAAATGTCCTTCTTACCCTCTTCTCTTCTCCTCCCACCTTTTCCCTTTATCCTCATCTTACTTCAATTCTTTCAAATTGAATTCAAAGTGCAAAGGTAGCTTGCACTCTACTCAGTAGGGAGGAAAGGAAAGGGCAGCATCTTGCCTTTCACAATAAGCTCAGGCAAAAGCAAAGCACTGTAGCCTCTCTTAACTTGTGTGTACTTCTTCATTAATCACGTTTACCATCTCCACCACACTCTGATGCTGCATGGCCACACATGTCCTAGCTTTTCAGATGTGGAATGTTGCTGGGTATTGTAATGGACTGTGGCATAACTCTAGATTGTGGTAGTAGAACTACAGTAATGAGCTGGATAGATGGCCAGACTCCTTAAAAGGCAATTTTCTACATTCCTAGGCCCTGGCTGCTTGGGCTATAGATAGAACTACTGCAGTGTGCTTTACATGAGGGCACTCTTGTAAAATATTTGGAAATGTTTATTGATCCAAAAATATTACCTTCAGATTGTTTGTTTGTTGCTGGGCTGTCTCCATTACAGACTCAGGCAGTGGTGCTGATTCTTGTTCTGTACAAGGATATCTCTGACATAGATGTCTACTCCACTTTCTATGTCTCTTTAAAAAGCAAGATAAATTGACTTAGAGCCTGAACAAACAGGCCAAAATAGGACTGGAGCACAGCTTTGGTGTGGCTTCTGGCCTCTTAGGAAGCATGCATCATTTAAACAACACACTTCCAAAGTGACCCAAATCAACTTTATATTGCCCTGTCTGTTTAGGCCCTAAATCTTCATATATGCTACTGTGTGTTTTCCATTTTCAAAATTCAAAATGACCTGAATACACTAGAAAGCTGGGCCACAGCTAACAAAATGAAATTCAACATGGAGAAATGTAAGGTACTGCATTTAGGGCAGAAAAATAAAATGCACAGATATAGGATGGGGGACACCTGGCTGAATGAAACAACACGTGAAAGGGATCTAGGAGTCCAAGTAGACCACAAGTTGAACATGAGTCAACAGTGTGATGCGGCAGCTAAAACATTCAATGCAATTTTAGGCTGCATCTATGCAAGTATAGTGTCCAGATCAAGAGAAGTATAGTGCTACTGTATTCTGCTTTGGTCAGGCCCCACTTGGAATATTGTGTCCAGTTCTGGGCACCACAATTTAAAAAGGACATTGAGAAACTGGAGCGTGTCCAAAGGAGGGCGACTAAAATGGTGAAGGGTCTGGAAACCATGTCCTATGAGGAACGACATAGGGAGCTGGGGATGTTTAGCCTAGAGAAAAGAAGGTTAAGAGGTGATATGATAGCCCTGTTTAAATACTTGAAGGGATGTCATATTGAGGAGGGAGCAAGCTTTGTTTTCTGCTGCTCCAGAGAACAGGACCCGGAGCAATGGATGCAAGCTACAGGAAAAGAGATTCCACCTCAACATTAGGAGGAACTTCCTGACAGTAAGGGCTGTTCGACAGTGGAACAAACTCCCTCGGTGTGTGGTGGAGTCTCTTTCCTTGGAGGTCTTTAAACAGTGGTGGATGGCCATCTGTCGCGAATGCTTTGATTGAGATTTCCTGCATGGCAGAGGGTTGTGGTCTCTTCCAACTCTATGATTCTGTGATTCTTGTTCCACAAAACAGGAAGCTAGAGACCTGGGCTATTCCATTACTCATTACTCTGATCACCCAACAAGTCATTACTAGTTATTGTATCTGTAACCCTCAAAGGGAGCTCATTGAAATACTCATTACTACAAAATTACTATGAATGTTACTATTACACTAGGAGAAAGTAGAGTTGACCCTTGGTATGCACTGAGGGTTGGTTCCAGGATCTCCCCTACATATCAAAATCCATGGATGTTGGAGTCCCATACAATTGATATTAAAATAGTGTCCCTTACATAAAATGGCAAAATCAAGGTCTGCTTTTTGGAATTTATATATTTTTTAAATATCTTCAAACTGTGGATGATTAAATCCCTGGACAAAGAATGCATGGATATGGATGCCAGGTTGTGCGTCAAAATGATTTTGGTTCCCCCAAGTGGCCAATTATGGAGCTATTTATTTCCCCTCTATATTCGATCTGTCCTCTCTGATCAGAGGTCCTGCTACCACCAGCTGAAATGTGACAAGGAAATACGTATGAGAGACAGGGCTTGTTCAGTCATGGCATTTGCAGTGTAAAATGCTCACAATATGGAAGTCTATTAGCTTGATCCTTGAAATTATTTCATCATCCAATCAAGATATAGTGGTATTTTTTTTTCAGGGGTGGGTGATGCGAAACAACTGGTTTGAGTTTGTTTTTTTTCCTTTTCAAGGGGGAAAATGCATCTGGGATGAGCTACTCGTGACCTGATTATAGTACATACAGTATATTTGTGTGCTGCTGCTCTGTTTCATTTTTTCCATTTTGATATCTAAATATTCATTAGTATTTGTGTTTTTACACTATCATTAGCTATTTTGACTTTATAAAAAAAGATAGGGTGCCACATTTAAACAGTGCACATTTTAGTCAGTAGAACATAGCACTAACATAAGACATAGGCCTGTTACAGACAGCCAAAATAAAGCTGCTTTGAGTCACAGTGGAGGTATGGTGTTTCATTGATGCATGTGTCCTAAGAGTCCAGAAGTCGCACCAAAGCCATGCTCCAGCCCTAAGGACTGGAGCATGGCTTTGGTGTGGGTTCTGGACTCTTAGGACGTATGCATCATTGAAACACCATACCTCCACTGTGACTCAAAGCAGCTTTATTTTGGCTGTCTGTAACAGGCCAAAGTTTAACATTTTCAGTTACCTTTTGTACAATTTCACTAATTTATCATTATTCAATCAGGAAACGTCATGATTATTCTTTTAAAAAGTCCATGCTTAAGTTTAAAAAATCTTTACAAAGTCCTCTCAAATGTTTGTTGTTTTGCCTCTGAACCTAAAAGGCCAGTTATTCCTGAACCCTGGTTGCAGTAGGCTGAGCCTTTTGTGAGTAAAAAGGAAAGAACTAAATTGGCATAATCTGTAATTATGGAAACAAGACCTACTGGACGGAGGAAACTTCCCCATTGACATCACCTTTGCTACTCACCAGTTCAGTGAAATTTTCCATTATCTTTAACAGTAGTATCTGATAATGATCATGTTTTTAAAAAACAGAACAGAAGCAGAAAAGCAAATATCCTTTCTCTTTCTGTGTTATACAACACAGTCTGGGAGAACCTAAGCCCTTAAACATGTTATGATGTGCTTGCCTTTAGTTGTTTGGTTCTTTCTTGCATTCCCACAGTTTTTTCCCCTGTGTTGAATCCAGGACCAAGTCAAGGCTCCAGTCAAGAGGGACGATCATGGCTTTCTCAGACTCTGAGGTGGATGAGGCCTTTGACTACTTGTTCAAGATCATCCTGATTGGAGACTCAAATGTAGGAAAGACATGCGTGGTCCATCGTTTCAAGTCAGGGCAATACCATACAAAGCAGCAGAACACTATTGGAGTAGACTTCACGGTGCGCTCGCTAGAGATTGATGGCAAGAAGGTCAAGGTAAGTGGTACGGTCTCTTACTAGAAGAGTAAGCTATCATCATCATTTCCTCCAATCTTTCACAGGCAGAAGAAGGGATGTATTTGCGTTCCACAAAACCCATATCAAGGATTGCTGCTAAAGCTCCACTCTGTATTACAGCACATCAATGAATGCTTTATTCAGTGTGCTAGATTCTCTTAGTCTGCAATGGTCTTTCCAGCAACTCAAAAACAAAGAAAGAGTCTATTCTTCAAATCAGACACTTAATTAAAGTAATTATTAGACATACAGTTGGCCCTGTGTATTCACGGATTCTTTGTCCACAAATTCAAGCATCTGTGGCTTGAAAATATTCCCCCAAAATGTAAATTACAAAAAGCAAACCTTGATTTTGCCATTTTATATAAAGACCACCATTTTACTATGCCACTGTATTTAACTAGACTTAAGTATCCACAGATTTTGGCCCAAACACCAGTGGATACCAAAGGCTCACTGTATTTTTCATTAACTTGTGTTTATATCCAGCATTTCCTCCAGAAAGCTCAAGCCAGTTTGCATAGTTCTCCTTCCCATTTTTATGTTCATGACAACCCAGTGAGGTAGGATAGGTCTGAAACACTGACTAGTCCAAAGTCACATTGTGAACATCTTGACAGATGCTTAGTTGATAATGCTGGTTATCCACTACAAAAAAAAAAAGACATAAAGCAGGAAAAAATGTACAGAAGGTTGTCAGAATATAGCTCAGAGTCTGACGCTGGCCCTAAAAATTATGTCTGTAATCTATTGTGCATTGGGTTTTATTGGCTTTGGCTTTGTGTTTGTATAATTACATAATTTGGCTGTTGTTGTTGTTGTGTGCCTTCAAGTTGTTTCTGACTTGTGTTGACCTCAAGGTGAACTTATCATAGGATTTTCTTGGCAAGTTTTGTCAGAGGAGGTTTGCCATTGCCTTCCCCTGAGGCTGGCAGAGTGTCTTGCCCAAGGTCACCCAGTGAGTTTACATTACCAAGATGGGACTCAAACCCTGCTTTCCAGAGCCATAATCCAGTGCTCAAGCCACTACACCATGCTGGCTCCATACATAATTGGATACAGGTCTGTATATTTCACTGACAGCCAGCATGGTGTAGTGGTTTGAACACTGACTACTACTCTGGAGACCAGGATTCAAGTCCCTGCTTGGCCATGAAAACCCATTTGGTGATCTTCGGCAAGTTACACATCCTGAGCCTCAAAGGAAGGGAATGGTGAACCCGCTCTGAATAAATCTTGCCAAGAAAACGCCATGATAGGGTCAACATGTCAAAAGTTACTTGAAAGCACACAATAACAAAAATTATGTCTTTCATAGCGTCTTAAGAAATGGAAGGGGCCACAAAGGCCATCCAGTTCAACATCCTGCCATGCAGGAATCTGCAACAAAAACCTGTGTGCCATTTCCAAACATGGCTTTATAGACTGGAAAGAATTTATTTTTTAGTTTCAAAGGGGAGTTTCCTGATCATGGCAATATGAAATATTGGGTATTTAGCAGCTGGATTTGGTGATCACATGTACGTAAACCTCATGTCCTTATTCAGCTATGAGATTTAACTATGTTTTGAAATTTTGCAAAAACAAAAAACAGAGAACCAGGAAGAAAGAAACAATAGGCACCTCGTGATTTCATCTATATATGTAGGCCCTTCAGCAATGCAGATTGCAACTATTTCACATTTATTCATTATATTTTTAGCTTATCTTTATGCTAAAAAATGGAACTTGAGGTACTTATTAAACTGTATTAAAGCAGTTTGAATGTCATGGAAGAGTAACAAATTTTAATCAGTTTCAGTTATTTAATTTGTTGCTATTACTGTACATTTTTACTACTACAGTATAGAGAAAAGTGTTTCTGGGATTTCCTTCCTTCAGTGCCAACATAATTGGACTGGTTTTGCTTACTATGCACTTTGATTTCATACCCCCCAACATTTTCCAAATGAAAACCTGGACACATCTGGCCAGATAACATTACAGTATGGAAAACATAGCAAAATGTTATTAAGGAGGAAGAACACACAAGCTAGATGAGGCTGCAGCAGTTTGCTTTAGACTGAGCCTACTGCTAAGTTGAGTACAAAAACACTTTTGCACTATGAACTCAGTTTGCAGCAATTGACGTAAACTGAGGGCAAAAGGGGGAAATGGGAGGACGAGAGAGAAACTGGGACATTTTTAAAGCAGCTGAAAAAGTGGGAGGATAGATCTCTCTGCCAAACTGGGAGAGTTGGAGAGTATATGATTTTGCTGCATGGGGCTGGGAAACATGCCATTTGCTGCTCAGATTCAGAGCAAACATAGTTTGGATGAGCCATGTGCACATGCTTTGTATACATGAAATAAAGCTTTCTTTTACCATTTTCCTTTCCAGATCAGGGTGGGATACAGCAGGCCAAGAACGCTTCCGCGACAATAACCCAAAGTTATTATCGTAGTGCCCATGGTGCTATCTTGCCTATGATATGACCAGGAGATCCACGTTTGAGTCTATACCTCATTGGATTCATGAGATTGAAAAAATACGGTGCAGCTAATCTGGTCCTGATGTTGATTGGTAAGTGCTGAACTCTCCCATCCAGAGTATACATTTCCATCTTCCTTTGCATCTTCGGAACACACACAGTCAGGAAAGGGAATCAAAGATCGGTTTAGCTCTATCATTAGGCAAGTGAGACAACAGCCTCCGATGGAGATACCGAGGGTAAGAAGCATGTTGTAGGAAGACAGCACTGCGAGTGAGTATACCTATCTTGCACCTCACTAAACAACTACTTCAGAAGAGCCGGAAAAAGAGCTTGCAGGCATGATTCGGGAGTTATAGTAAAAAATTCACTTTGCAAGCTCTTTGAAGGACATTGTCATCATGAGCAATGTTCAAACAGAGTCCACCTTCACTCCCGTTGGCTAGAGCAGGGGTAGGCAACCTTTTGAGCCGGGGGCCGGCTGCTGTCCCTCAGACAACTGGGGGGCCGAAGCCAAAAATAATAATTAAATAATTTTATAAAAAAAATTAAATAAAATAAACTGGGACAAATGTAGGAAAATTTTCAAATGGAGGACATATTTTTTTTTAAAAAAAGGAGGACACGCAAACAAAATGCTGATTTTTAAAAAATTTAATTATAATGCCTGTTTCAGCGGCTTCTATAGACAATTGCCCCCCTTGCCCGCCGCTTGCCCCCCCTTGCCTGCCACTTGCCCCCCCTTGCCCGCTCCTCCTGATAGGCCAAAGGCTCCAGCGGCCATCGGCGGCAGGACCAGGCTGGGGCCCAGTCCCAAGGCCTTGCTGGGCCACATCGGCCCGCGGGCCGCAGGTTGCCACCCCTGGGCTAGAGGGACGCCAATTTATCCTTTTCTTATGCAGCAACAATATTTTCAGCTTACCTTGGAAATGATATAGAAGAAAACTTGTACACAAACTCAAGGAAAGCATTCTTTCTCAACTGTAAGCAAAACTTACTAGTAGATGTAGGCTGCTGAATGTGATTTAACTTAATTCTAAGCCAAAACTGTTTGGGAAGGACTGTTACCGTATTTCAGGACATTCACATTTTAAAACAGTTTAGCAATCCGTTGTTAAACATGGACAATTAACATGTGGATTGTTGAACTGTTTTGAAATTATGACTTTTTTAAAAAAAATTGCTAATCTGGAAACATAGAAAATTCAGGAAGAGAAGAAAGGGTACATTTTGAAAAAATAGCTACCACTTCACTGCTTTTACAGCTAGATGAACTCAATGCTTTGTCAGCTATTTATTTATTTTTAATTCTGCTGCCTTGCCCCCAGAAAAGCTTAAGGAAAATACACAGTGACCTTCTCATTTTTATCCTCTCTGCAATCCTGTGAAGTAGTTAGATAAGAGGATGGCATGTCTACATGGGCCAAATGAATCTCTTCCCCCCGCCCTCAACATTGCCCTGTCTTCGGACACAGGGCCAAAGGTCTGATTCAACTGTGGCAGTCTTACACCGGAAGCAGTCCTGCAGTGAGTCTGGGTCATCCCTGCATAAAATAGAATTTACTCACCATTTGCTCTGTTCTTCCAAAAAAATCCAGGCACTTCAGAGTGATGACTGGCAGTTTTTTACATAGCATCCTGCCGTGCAGGTGGCACAGCAGGAACACCGCAGGCCATGGGGAATTCAGAGCAGCTTCAGGGCCAAAAAAACTCCAGGAACAGCTTGGATTGTTCTGGCAGTGTAAAGCCACCCTAAGATAGTGGTGTACATCAACAGTTGTAGAATAAACACAGTCTGACATCCCCTTAAGTGCTGTCATCCTATGAAATCTTGGGGAACATGTAGTTTTTCAAGGTCTTTAGCCTTCTCTGACAGAGTGTTGCTGCCTCACAAAACTACTAATCCCAGGATTCTGTAGGATGGAGCCATGGCAGTTAAAGTGTTGTCCAACTACATTATTTCTACTTGATCACTAAGTGGAGATTCAAATCTAGTTCTTTCTAGGCCTGATCCAACACTAATCCAAGGATGGGAATCATGCAGTCCTTCCAAAGTTCTGAACTGTAGCTCCCAATATTCCTCACCACTGTCTGTGCTGGCTAAGCCTGGTGGGAGCTGCAGCCCAACCACATCTGGAGGACACTTGATTCCCACTCCAGTCCTGCTTCAATCACTGCACCTTCCATAGTTCTCTATAGTCCTTTAGGTCTTGTTAGATATCATTAAGTGATCAGCTGTGACTCCATTGTCAAGGAGGTGTTTTTTTGGTCTGGCTCATCAAATTTCTTGCTAATTGAATTTGTTCACAAAGTTGTTGGAAGTCTGAAATATTTTAAATCCAATTTGAAGGGAACAAGGCGGATGAAGCAGACAAGCGGCAAGTTCTGTTTGAAGATGCTTGCACACTGGCAGAGAAGCATGGCCTTCTGGCTGTACTGGAGACATCAGCCAAGGAGGCCCAAAATGTAGATGAGGTCTTCATCCTAATGGCCAAAGAGCTGATAGCTCGGAATACCTTACAGCTTCATGGGGAGAGTGGCCCTCCAGAAAACATCCATCTGGACACCAGGCCAGTGATTGCCAGTCAAGCTGAGAACTCCAATTGCTCATGTTGATGAAATGCTCCAAGGGAGGAAAGCCACTAACATGATTCCTGAAGCCTACACTATTACAAGAAGAATTTTCCTTCTAGCCTTGTGTTTGCCGTATATTTGAGACAAGCAGTTTTAGCTTATTGTCATTCTCCTGAAGCCAATGCTGCTTCTCTTTCTTCTGATGGTCCTGGCAGGCTGCCATGGCTCACAGTGGCCATGCAATCTTTCAACTGAAGAGAAGAATATCTGTTGGAAACTATGAGAAACTATCATTGGAAAAGAATGGTGAATACCTCTAAGAAACAGGTGGACATCTTTCAGGTTCTGTGAAGAGCTGTCCTGTCAGGCTTCTACTGGCTTCCAACAGTGACAGTGGAAAAAAGTGTGTTTACCTCTTAAGCACTGTGACATCTATCTTTTATATTTTAGCTCAAAAGAGTATGGATAGTGATTAACAAAATTAGTATGGTTAAATGTTAAATAAGTGGTTTTGATTGGTTGCAGTTGTTTCTTGCCTAGCAAGCCAGTACTTTCTAGTAGTCTAGATGTAGCTGGTCTTCAGTTTACATAGGATTTGCTCTGCCTCTTATTGCCACCAACCACTGATCTTTATAAGCAACTTTATGTGTCGTTCCCACTTCTTTTTCCTGTTCTGACTTTGTACAGTCCCTGCACTAGTTGTGAATGGCTGTGACAGTAAAGAATTATAACTAACAAGAGTGTGTGGAAAGTTTTCTATTCTTTGAAATAGAACGCTTGACTGAAGTTAGTAAATCCAAGTTTTCCAACTATCTGTGATGGTGGCTGGACCTCTCACAAACACTTCAACAGCATGGATCAAAACTTAGATATACTGAAACAGCAGTTGCCAAGGTGACTGTTCTTTGTTGTGGATGCATGGGAACTTGGGGGCAGGGAAATAACACATTTTAACAGTGTTACCTTCAATGTGTTATTTTTGCAGAAATGTAATTACTGGCAAGCTTATTTTTTCTGGTGTAATGAGCAATGTTTAGTTATTACGCTAGAATATTGCTCCTGGGGAATTTTTGGTTATTTTTGTGTCTTAAAGTGTTTTTTAAAAATCTAAATAGTTCGTTTTCATAAACCACAAGTAACATATTACTGCTTAAAAAACATTCCAAATACTGTGGAAACAGATTTCCCCCCTGTGCTTTAGAGTTGACATTGACCTTTAATATTATCAAAAAGTGAGTATAGGAAATTTTCTGCAACCATTCATCTGAAAAATGTTGGGAACTGTGTGTACTTATTGTGATGCTAGGTATTAGTGGGAAGGCAATGAATGGTTAATCTTTTCTTGTAATGGAAGTGATGAACCCTTTGAATCTATGAGAATTATATTAGCCAATAAATTTAATCCTATCTACTTCAGCTAGTCTTCTCTTTCTTGGTTCTTTGCCAGTTCCTCTATCTTGCACACTCTGGCAAAGTATTTCATTGGAAATAATTCTGTAACATCTTTATTTTACAGGAAGGGAAGTCTCTATATATGGGTCTTATTGTTAGGCAGTCAATTTTGGAATAAAAGGGGTCTAAAGACACGAAGCAAGTGCTTAAATCTGTAACTACACTTAAACGTGCTTTGCTCAATCCAGAAGCATCTTTAGCGTGGGCTTTTTATTGTGTGGTGTGCCTGGCTCTAGACGTTTGCAATTTAAGAAAATGTATATTTGTTTGTTCCTCTATTACTCATTCCTTTAAAGGAAATATAAAAGGAAAATTGTTACTCTAATGTTCAGGAGCTCCAAAAAAGCAGTGGCGAATGTTTCTAATTTGTACTGAGCCCCTGTGAAAGAGGCAGAAAGATTCCCATTTTACTTGATGCATCTTGTAAAGAGAAATTGCAGTCTCAATAAAAAAGTGAAAAGAAACTGAGCTGTTTCCACTGTGGCTAAAACTGGTGTCATTGAAGCAGCAGAGCTAGAAAGAAATACACAGTTGACAGGGCATATCGAATTGATACCTGGAAATTGTCATGGTTAGGCGCGTGTCCCCTAAAGCTTGTAAAGCTTGTAAAGAGGGATGGCTGCACTTGCATACCAAAGCCTCTCTCAAACCCCTTTCTCCCCGACACTATGATGATATCCAGCAGATTTTTGAGTGGATTTTATTCTTTTGTTCTAAGTTTTTAAATGAAACCAATGTGCAGGTAGTGACCTAGGAGAGAAATAAACATGCAACAAGAATAGGGACTGTGGCACCTTGTGACAGAAAGCTTACCTTTCTTTCCTATGAACATTATCACATTGGATGCTACACTGGGCCCTTTTTTAGTATGTAATGGTAGCACTACAAACCCATTTTATCTGCCATGGCAACATCCTATGAAATTCTGGGGTTTGTAGTGTGGTGAGGTGCTAGAGTTCTCTGGCTGAGAGCTCCAATGCCCTTCCCTAAATTCCAAATCCCAGGATTCCATAGGATGTTGCCGTGGCAGTTAATGTGGAATCATACCATTATAATTGTGTACTATGAAAGGGCTAGCATGGTGTAGTGGTTTGAGAGCCAGAGTTAGGGTTTTATTCCTCCTGGAGCATAAAAACCTACTGGTGACCTTGGTCAAGTCACACAGTCTCAGTCACAAATGATGGCAATGACAAACCTCCTTTGAAAAAACTTACCAATAAGACCCTATGATAGGTTTGCCTTAAGGTCATCATAGGTCAAAAGTGACTTGGAGGCACCCAACAAAAGAGGGCTCATAGTGGGCGGATGTGTCATAGTCATTATATGCTAACAGCAAACTCAATGCTTGGAGTTGGTTTTGATATATGTCTGTGAGAATGCAACCCAAGCACGAGTAGCAGCAGTCACTATTGAATCTTACAGTTTGCAGAAATGCAAAATACCATATTTATAACTCATTCTTCCCAAACTGACAGCAAGGTGAATTATTAGTTTTTTAAAAATGAATTTAAAAGCACAGTGCTATAATGACACACAATTAAACGGATTATTAAGTTTACATCAGAGGATCATAGCACTACTTTAAAAACCTCAGCAGTTAGTTGCCAAAAGCATGCTTGAATCAAATAGTATTCAGTTACTAGAAGAAGCACAAGAGGGAGGAGGATGTCCTAGCCTTCCTTGGAAGGGAATAACATAAGCTGGAAGCAGCCATTAACATGGCTGTCTTTTGTGTCCACATGGAACATGCCCTATTATTATTATTATTATTATTATTATTATTATTATTATTATTAAGCTTTATTTATAGAGCACTGTAAATTTACACAGGAGGGTGAAAAAACAGGCCACACAAACCAAGGTGGGCTCTTAGAAGGAGCCACAAGTTTTCAGAAAGACCAGATCCAGAAGAAAAACTTCAACAATTTATAACTGGCTTTTCAAATGGTTTGAAATGATGGAGATGGACAAACTGACAACATTATTAAAGGAAAATTTACTGAGAAAGTACAAAGAAGATTGGAGTAACATGATAGATTTCTGAGAAGAGAAATGGGGCCGTATAATAAATTCTGTACACAGGAATTAACTACTCATGAGATTTAAAGAAGAGGAAAAGCCAGAAATGTAAGATACTGTATATAAATCATAGAATGACTGGGATAACAGCATTGTCAATCAATAGTATTACCAGAAAATGGATAAAATGAAACAGTTCTAAGGAGGTATAGAATGATGAATTATAATTTATGTAAGAGACACAGTCAGTTACAGATAAGAGGTGGAATGTGAAATAAAAAGTCTTGAAAATAGAAGAAACAGATACAAAGTAGTTCAATTTTGAAGTATATACCAACAAATGTATTATATTGATAATATTGGAGGGAGGGGGTAGGAATGATAAATGCTGTAAAATGTTAAATGACTATTTGATGTGCAGAGATGTTATTTGTTGAATTTGTATTTTGTAAAAAATATATTTTAAATGAAAGAAAGATCGGATCCAAATTGTACAAGAGTTTACAAGTCACAAGCAGCATTTGTTTGTGTGCCTGGCTCTGGAAATGGACTCTTCAGCTGTTATAACAAGGATCTTGAATGCTACCTGTATCTTTAGGGAGGAAATGGTAAGTGGATCCGTTCCTCTCCCCAAAAGAGCAACAGTGGCAATTGGTTAATGAGGTCTAAGAATGGATTGAATGGAAAAGGAGATAGTATGGAGTGGCTAGAATCCAGAACAGAATTCATTCAATGGATCCTTTCACGTTACACAGTTCTAACACTATGATCCCACTTTAATTACCATGGCAACATCAAGTGGAGTCCTGGTATTTGTAGTCCACTGAGGAGAGTGGCGGAGAGTTCAACATACCTCATCCTAAACTACACATCTCAGGATTTCATGGGATGGACCCACGGCAGTTAAAGTGGAGTCACAGTGCTGTAACTGTGTAGCATAAAAGGGCCTCAAGTGACAACACTTAAGTACAGGTCACTTTTTAAGTCAGATGTGTGTAGGAATTGTAAAAAGGTAAGGCACACATGCCCTTCATCATGGAGCACTGTATTACCATTATATAGTCCTCTAAGAGAACAATTATAGGCCCCATACAGACAGGCCAAAAGAAAGCTGTTTCAAATCACTTTGGAAATATGCTATTTCAATGATGCATGCGTCCTAAGAGTCTGGAAGCCGCCCCAAAGCCACCATCCAGTCCTAAGGACTGGAGTGCAGCTTTGGCGTAGCTTCCGGACTCTTAGGACGCATGCATCATTGAAACAGCATGCCTCCAATGTGACTCGAAGCAGCTTTATTTTGGCCTGTCTGTATAGGGCCATAGTTAGCCTAAGAAAAACCCTGGTTCAGTGGCATCACTAGGGTTGGTGTCACTCACGGTCTCACCCTTCCTATCCCTTACCACACAATACAGAATCTTTAGTAATGGCTTTTATACTACTGTTACTAATTAATTATTTTTCTTTTATTTTCTTATATCCTACCTTTTTCCCAATATAGGGACTCAAGGCAGCATCTTGATCATAATTCCTGCATATCATTGAATGTCATGGTGATAGTTGTGACATAAAACTAGAAAAATTAAAATTATACGTTCCAATTACAGTATCATTACATATGGAGCAGTGGTGTCACTCTCGCCTTAGGTGTCACCTGGCGCACTTCGCACCCCCCGCACCCTCTAGTGATGCTGCTGCCCTGGTTTACTTTTTATTTGTTATGATTCTATTTTGCCTTTTCTCCACTGAACTCCAGGTGGCATATAGAGCTCTCCTCCTCCCCCTTTTATTCTCACAACTTGTGAGGTAGGTCACTCTTTTGAGTACCTGAACACCTATCACTAGAGGCTTTGGCCATGCTTGCAGGGGCTTCTGAAATTGGAAGTCCAGCAACACCTATGGACGAGCTATCAAAAGGAACTTTTAAGAATGTATTTTAAGAGGGTATAGTCCCCTCTGATGGATCTTTATGTTTGTAGTTGGATTCCTCCTGAACTTTGGCTCCAACGAAAGCTGCTGGCTTCACCATTCATTACAGAACTCTCCAAGCTTAGTGCATGTGACATGAGTTTTGTATTTTCCCTTGGCTTTGCAGTGATATACTGTATAGGGAAGTGTCTGGAATTCTTGAGTGTTGTACTAGATTATGTTCTTCCATGCACACAACTGTCTGTACATCATTTGGGTTGGCTTCAATCAGTCTGGCAAGTGGGAGCAGTATATGTCCATGCTTCACTTTAGATGCATAAGACATTTAATGAACTACATTAATAATGTTCTCATACGAGGGAGCCATCAGGAAAGGAAGAGTACACATTTCTTAAATAAATGTGCACCAAGGATTCCTGGCACAAGTCAATAGAATTTGATGTCTTACCTCACTTTTGCTTAGGACTCAGGTTGGATACAAGCTCAAATCCACACGGACTACAAATGGTTGCATTCTTCCTCCCTCACCTCTAGATGTTGCCCTCTAACTCTTGTTTAAACATAATCTATTCCTGGCTGTGAGACATTAGCAATAAACATTTAAAACAAATTAGACCCTTCAAAGATGTTCCAAGTATTTCAATGTGTGTTTCAGAACTTAATGATGTCTCTGTTTGCCATGATGGTATACATGAATGGCTTCCATAGTTTTGTACTCATTTCTCTTTATCAATCCTCCAACATGTATATTTTTTGTTATTCTGCATAATCCCATCACCACATCCACAGGCATATGGATCCTATAATTTTGTATCAATTGATCCAGAACCACATACCACCTTGGTATTTTGTTAACTCCCTTCGAGTCGATCTTATCTCATGGAGACCCTCTCCAAGACTCCCTATTCTGCACTGCTCTGCTTAGTTCCGGCAAACTCATGGCCATGACCTGCTTAGTAGAGCCTGTCCATCTAGCATGCAGCCTTCCTCTCTATCTACTTCCCTCCACCTTTCCCAGCATTATTGTTTTTTCTAATGAGTCTTTCCTTCTCATGATATCTCCAAAGTACAATAGCCTATGTTTTGTCATTTTGGCTTCCAGGGAGATTTCTGGCTTGATCTGCTCTAGGAGCCATTTGTTTGTCTTTTTGGCTGTATATGGAATCCTCAGTACTCTTCTCTAGCACCACTTCTCAAATGAATTGATTTGCTTCCTATCTTCTTTCTTAACTGTCCAGCTCTCACACCCATACGTGGTAATAAGGAATACAGTGTCTTGTATGATCCTAACTTTTGTGTTTAATTATATATCTTTGCATTTTAGAATCTTTTCTATGTCTTTCATAGCCACCCTCTGCATTCTTAATCTTCTGATTTCCTGGCAGCAGTCCCTATTCCTGTCAAAGTTTGATCCCAGCTATGAGAATTCTTTTACTATTTCTATTTCTTCATTGTCTAGATTGAATTTGTGTAGATTCTCCATGATCATTATTTTTGTTTTCTTTATGTTCAACAGTAAGCCTGCCTTTGCACTTTCTTCCTTGATTTTTCTCAGTAGTCGTTCCAGGTCTGTGAAGTTTTCTGCTAGTATTATGGTGCCATTTGCGTATCTTAGATTATTAATATTCCTTCTTCCTTGGTAAGTAAGTATAAGTAAGTGTTTAGCAAGTATAACATATACCACCTTGAGATATGTTAGACTTACTAAACGTGGACTAAAATTCTCACTGGATTTTTTTTGTCCTGCAGTAAAAAGGGAGGGGCATTTTGAAGCCATCCTTAAGACTTACCCTTGCACCCTTGCTTAGTACAGCCCTGCAATAAAAGTAATCTGTGCTAGGATTTATACATAATACAAAACCAGTTTGTCATCTGTTGAATTCTGACCAGTCCATCCCTGCAAACAAGCCATGATTTGCTGTTGCATGACTTCACATCATTTCCAATTTATGGCTACCCTAAGGCAAATCTGTCATGGGGTTTTCTAGGCAAGATCTGTTCAGATGGGGTTAGCCAGTGCTTTCCTGAGAGGCTGTATGTGACTTGCCAAGGTTTTCATGGCTGAGTGGGCATTTGAGACCTGGTCTCCAAGGTCATAGTTAAACACTCAAACCACTACAACAGGCTGGCTCTTCATGATTTGTTAGCCACTTGCAAACCACTGGAAGCCAGGCTTTTTGTGCAGTCTTGTAAAAACCAGCATATTTAAAAATGTCTTTTGTCATATGAAGGTATACTGTAATTAATGGATATCGGGAATATTTCATGATAGATAATTCCACTTCTTTTGGAGAACTAACTTTTAATTACTTTTTTTATAGTTACAGTGATCCGTTCTCACTAAATGGTGGCAGTGGAATCTCACATGGTTCAAGAGTTGTTTTGTACTGTTGCATAGTTATTTTAGCTGCTATAGCAAAATAGAAATTACTTCTAATATAATGGTGACTATTTCGGAGGGATATCAATGATGAATTACTTTTTTAATATTAAACTTGCAGGTTCCAAACTTGTCTCTGCTTTATGTCCCCTGCTGCATAACTTGAAACAGCAGCTAATAAAGGGGGCAAGAAAATAGTAAAAACAAGAGGCGGGGGGGGGGGGGGGGAGAGCAAACTATGGTTTGTTTGCCTGTGGCTTAGTGTGATGTGTGAACACAACCTACATACTGATGTTAGAAAATATAACAAACAAAGACCACATCCCTAAAAGATTGCAAGCCCCAAATTTGAAAACAACGGTGCTTTTTCCTTTTTTTATTTGGGAAAAGTGCTTCTTACAAAAGGCAGCTGCAGAGTAACAGACTTCAGCAACAATTTCTGATTCCATTTAAAAGTGAAAGACACAATCTAAAGGACAGAAGCAGAACAGTTCAAAGACAATCCAGCAGCATTAAATGTAATGGAAAGTTAAAATTCCATTAAGGGGGAAGGAAAGGGGAGAAAGAGAGAGGGAAGCTTTGGCAGCACCTTAATATCTTCCTAGCAGAACTAGACCTTGGTTAATTATTTGGCTGTTTGTTCTAGGGATAAAGTAGTAACATGCACATTGTACAGCCAATAAGAGTACAATTGTCTGAAATGAGGTATTCTGCAAGACAACAAAGGGCCTCTTAATTCAGAAACAGAAGGGATCTCTGATAAAACTCTACTTGTTTAACACAGATGATCTTCAACTTTGCAAAGGCAAAAATGAACACAGATCTCAGTATAGTGGTGTTCTAACTGGGTAATCTTGTAGTCTGAACCCGCTTTGGCTAATTGTATGCTTACACCTGTGCAACTCAAATACACACAAGAGAAGGAGAAAAGTGATTGGGAAAAGGGGGAAGAGAGAACTGGTGCCATGAAAGAAGTGCTCTATTCAAGTTCAGGTTCTATTAGCTAGTTTCAAAGAATTAGCTGAGAACCACATTTGCTTCAAAATCCAGATGGGTGTCAGATATCATGCACCAAAGAAAAGACTGTGTGTAGAAGGTGGGCAGGGTGAGAGAAGAATAAGGGAGTGAAAAGTTTTAATACACATATATACCAAGTTGCACAGCCCTTGGGATACAACTCTGCATTTTATTTGTATATACATACATAGAAAGTTCTCCTTTCACACACAAACACGTTTGCCTTTCATGCCAAACAGTAAAAACCCGGAACATTCGCGCCTGGTTCTGGTTACACAGTAGTAAATAGTAATGTGCAAGTAAACAAGAGGCCAAAACCACAAATGAACACATGAACATGAAGGTGGTGGTAAGGAGGTTTGGAATGGAGCTGAAGCCAGTCAAGAAAATACACCTCTGGCCTTGTATTTGAAGTAGAAAAAAATTGTTTCCAAAGTCCGTAGTGGAAAGAGGCCATCGGCTCATTTCTGCCCATCCCTCTGCCCCCCTCCCCCAGCACTGTACGACCAATGCTCTCCTGTTTGTATCTGGGCTCTTCAAGATGAATGTGGAAGTCCTGTAAACACTTGAACCCTGGAACTGGGTAAATCCCATCAGGAACACAGATATGAAGCAACAAGTCTAATCTAACTGTCTGACAGTTAAATTCATTTGTACAAAAACTAACATTTTAAAGGTTTATTTCATGTCATTTGTTTAACAGAGAAGAAAAAACACACTCCTGGGGCTGGTGGGGGTAGGAGGGGTTTGGAGGTTGAGGGCCTGGGAGAGGAGACAGACCCTGGGTAAAAAGTTATTACAACAGCAGCACCTGGAATGGATAGGCCTGCCTAAGAGAAAAAACAAAACAAAACACAGGCACTGCCACAACACCACAGGAAAAGAGCTACTGTCTGAAAATCGAGCAGACAGTCCAAACTCCACAAAGAGGTGCTATAGATCCAAGTCATAATAGTCTTCCAGCTCATCATGAAACAAGTCCCATTCATCCTCGGAGTCTGTCAGGTCATCATCGCCTCCTGCCGCCAACAACATGAGGAGCATCTCGCCCAGCTCAAAGGTCACCACCTCATCATCATCATTCTCAAAAGGATCGTTGCCCTCCCTCTCTTCAATGAACTCCCAGAACCGGTTTCTCCGCTGGGCCTGCAAGTGGAGCACAGGTTAGTGGCCTCAGGTCAGTGGCAGACTGACACTCTCCTCTAAAGACTCCACTGCCTATTTCTTGTTCTCATAGTCTAAATTCATCCACCCAAAAGGGAGAACACATAGGGTTTTGGGGAGTGTCAGGCCTGACAATTTAGCACCACAGATACCAGCAGTACACAAAGAAGCTCTACAGTTACTAAGGCTGATTCTACACGTGACAGTTGTATGAAAGGCAGAAAAGATTCAGGGATCACACACTTTTGCACCACTGTTTCCTCTTGGGTACAGTTTCTGCTAAACCATTGATTCAGTCACACACATATGCAGCAAGAGCCTAAAAGCAGCCACAGAAATACCACAGAAATCTGTGACCCATTTGGAGAACACGCTGTCTAACCACTGATTAGTGGTCTACCAAATGCTAAAACACCACCTATTTTTCCATTCCAAAGAAGCAGAAGAATGGTGGTAACTGTGCTGATGGGAGTCCTTGGCAGGTAGCTGTGCATAACTGGCACATTTCAATCTGTTTGGCAGACAACAAGTTCTTCAGATCTCCATTATATATTTTTCACTGAGGAATTTCCAAATCAGTGCTAGTCAGATGCAGCAAAGACAACAAAGGATTTTGTGGCAATTCAGGAAATAATACATTTATGACTACACAAGGCACAAAATCTCCTGTAATAATAATCAATTTGTTAAGTTTTTAAAATGCCACAGGACTCTACTCTTTCTGACTCAGGCACTAAGTCTGCTTTGACAGTTCAGTAAGAGAGGTTGTGTTGTTTATTTACAGTTACATACAGTTACAGTATGAAGGAGCAAGGATCATGGTATTCCATTTGTTTCCAAAATGAGAGATTATACATATTATTTTCTTTCCATCATGTTATAAGCAAAAGTTGCCCACTGGGCAAAGGAAATCTGAATGACTATTTTGCTTACGGTTGATCTGATATTGGAGCAGGGAGTGGTGACATGTTTCACAAAACACATGTTTCTGCACAAAATTAACCAACCTATTTCCCCATGACATTTTGTGGATTTCATGAGATTTCACAGGAATTGTTAACTTATTCAGTATTAAAGGTAAACATTTGTCTCCCTATGACTGGGTTTTGGGGTGTCAAATAGTGGTCTGATTGGCTACACGACAACATAGTGCCATCATGTTCTGTAAAAGATCCCTGGCTGGGATCACATCAAGAAGCAGCCCATTTTCAAAAGCAACCTTCATTATGATGATTAGAAAGAGGAGCATCTAATATCATAGAAAAAAAGGTAAACAGGGAGGAGGCTATGTGAATTTACAAATCTGAGTCCTATTTATTAGTCCCAACTGAAGTAGGCCCACTGAATTATTTGCTGATTCAATTCAATGGATCTACTTTAGTTCATACTAACAACAGGACTGAGGCCACTGCACCTGAAGTTTACTCCTTTGCTTAAACAAAATGAGGTACAGCCCTAATTGTATTCCATCACCACCAAAATTCTTTACGTACATCCTACTCCCTCCCCCTAAATTAAATGAACCAACAAAAGCTGTGGGACTTACTCTGTATCTATTTGAAGTTCCCACTTTCTGCCTCTGGGGCTCCTCTCGGCGGCCATCGGGATATGCGTGTTTGTAAAAACAGTTCCCTCCAAATGGGCAGCTCCCACGGCCTTCATCAAAATACCTGCATGGCTTGTTGCTGGAAAGGAAAATATCGCAACCCTTACTCACAGCATAGCCAATCAGAATTCAGTACTGCATTTGCTTTGTAATCGAGGTGATACTTTGAGGGTTTTTTTAAAGGGGGGGAGGGTATCACCATGGAAGCCATTTTAAAATCCGTCAAACATACGTACACAAAGGATAATGTGGATATGAAGACTCGAAATGTGTGCGCATGGGCAGGTGCATGCAAAGGAGAAATTCTGTACTAGCATGTACCATATTTAAGGAGAGGTTTTGATTGGGTAAATAAGGGAATAGCATGTGAGGTGTCTGGCACAAAGGAGTGACAAAGTAACTTGTGTGGCCTACATGCATCTGTTGATAAAGATGCATCTTATGGAAGGGAGAGGATAGGAAGGAGGTATGAGAGGGCTTTAGGTAACACCTTGCTCTTCTCCGTATACGCCCTTAATGTCTGCAGTCAAGCTTGGTCCGAGGCTGCAGGACTCATACCTCATTGCCTCCTTGTATTTCTGAATGAGTTTCTGCTTCTCTTCCTTCTCCTCCACCCAGTACTCACTTGGAATGACAAAGTTAGATGTGATCCGACATTCTGGGCAGGACCTGGGGAACGAACAGACTGCACTGCAAAATTCCACATATCAGGGGCACTATCTCCAGCTACAGACATACCATGGTATATGCTCTCCTTTAAAAGCAGTCTATTGTACCTCAGATCTTTGCACCATGTTTCTCTCGCAGCCTAACTCTCCCGGCCCCCAACCCCACCATTTTCTGAGATTCTCAATTCTGCCATTTCTCAATTACTTATGAGCATGGGGGGGAAAAACATTGCACACACAGACTCATTTTTCTTTAGATATAAATAAATTTATTTCTTTTTGTAACTTTGCTTTCTTTGATGTCCATATTGGTCTAAGTTTCTTTTTTCCAAGCCGACTTAATGGGTCACTGACTCAGTAATGAACTAGAAAGGCAAAAGCTTAGGAAAAACACATTTGAAACTCATCTGTCTCTTTCAACGTATGAACCCAAGTAAGTTTGTTTTGTAACCAATAGGACAGCATGTCACTACCATTTAACAAAAACAAAAGAAAAAAAAACCCTTAACATTCAAACTAAATGGATCTTGCTGACCAATCAAGAGTACCAAGGCCAAAAGGTATATCCAAAAAACTCCCCCTCAATTCTGAATGGTAACATTACTTATTAAACACAGTCTTGGGATGAAAGAGGGGCGATGTTGCAAGTTCACATAACATACTAATTTCTCCCCAAGAAACAAAGCACAACGGACATGGGGAAGTGCCTCACTTTATGATCTTGCTTTCAAATTGCTTAGCGCTCCTCCACTTGCGGATGCACTTGAGACAGTAAGTGTGATTGCAGTTGGAGAGGATCCCAAAACGACGTTCGCTGGGGTTGGCTTTCTCATACACCACCTCCATGCAGATCCCGCACACCATATCTTTGCTACGCTGGACGGCAAATGAGAGCTCCATGTCCTTCTCATGAGCCTCAATGCAAGACTGCAATGAAAAAAGAAATAAAATGACAGACAACCAATTTCAAAATGACAAACCTGAAATGTGGAAGGTAGTCCCCAAATCGCTATAAAATTCTCTATCTGTGAGGGTCCACAATTTTTCTAGTGCGATTTCCTGTCATCAAGAACTGAGTTCATCCCTTGTGCCTCTCTACTTGGAAGATCAACTCAAGGCAGATTCTTTCTACTTGGAAGATTGATTCAAGACAGTTATAACAGAAGAGTTAATTTGCATGAGAGCATAACTTACTTGCAGTGATGTGATGGCAAAAGATTAAGGAGATACTGAAAAGACGATTAGTACATGAATCCTGTCCCTCAAATAATTCTGTACTTACAGGAATTCTGTACAATACAGGAACAGAGTACTACCACTGTTGACTTCTCACATTTCAGTCATTCTTCATCTGCCTTATTCAATTTTCCATGTGTTGTGTTGTAGAATTCAAAGACATAGCTGTGTTAGTTTGGATCAGTATGCAAAGAGATCTAGTAGCACCTCTGAGACTAATTGAGAGAAAGAAGTCATAGACCAACTTCTTTCCCTCAGTCTCAAAGGTACTGCAAGATACCTTTGCGTATTTTGTGTGTCAAGTTAATTCCTCGTCTCTCTTTTCTGTTTCTGATGAAGTCTCTCATGGAAACGTATATGTACAGAAAATACATGGTCTTCACAAAATTGCAAAAGGTTTCTAAATGTATAGCAAGGTGTACTACCTTTTACAATACACTTAAGCAGCAACTGTGAATTTGCTATATATTAAAGCAGTGCTCCTTTATCTATGTGGTAGACTGACAAGTCCCCCATATGCTATTATGCCATATTATCATAATGACCAGCAGCTGATGGTTTGCTAACTGACCTGTGTACCATCACTTTGAGTAGTACTGTTTTAAAACGGAGTACAACTGCATGCATTCTCACAGCTCACAGAATATGGAAGCATTTTACATTCCAACAGGCCTGAGACAGGCAACCTGCTATCCTCACAATGTTCTGGACTAAAATTCCCTTACGCCCCACCTAGCATGGACAATGATCAGGAAGGTACCAGGTGGCCTACCCTTGTGACCAGCTAAATTACAGTCTAACCCTACCCCTAACTGCATTTTTTCGCTCAAATCAAGGTATAGTGGGACTATCTTAAAAAAGGAAAATTGTGTTCCCAGAAGCCTTCAAGATGTGCTTCATCTATGAAACAAAGTGTGGACTCCATATATGCCATACATATATGCCTTAATAAGCAAAACATGTGGCTTAAAAGCACTTCTGCCATTGTATTTAACTGTTGTTCAACTCTACCTTAAAGCAGTTCATGACACCTTACATCTCCTTTCACTCCCATCCCCTAATGTGCTCTTTTGTTGGCAAATTTTACAGAAAACCTTCTTGCCCTGAGGAGGCTCTCAAGGAACTTGCAATCCTCAAAATACAAGGAAGAATATCTTTAATATTAGACTTCATTCTGCATTTTCATAAGTCTATACAGTCGCCCTTCCTTTTTCACGGGGGATCTGTTTTGGATCCCCTTGTGAAAATGGAGTTTTGCATATATTCTAGCCCCATTGACTTGAATATAAGCACAGGCAAAAATATAAGCAAGGGATGCGAGTCCAAAGACTGTGAGAACGGAGGGAGGACTGTACATTGTTTCACAAAGATAAATGAAGACTGTTCTCTCTACCCACTTCCTATGAAGAGGCTCAATTATCACCTGACTGCTCTGAATATGGGTTGTTGACGAGCATGCCAGGCCCATCAGCCATTTGCCTGTGACCATAACAAGACCTATTTCAAAGACTTGTAAGGTTTGTAAGCTTGAAAATGGAAAAAAAAAGCCCTGAACTTTTTTGAATGGTAAACTGTTTAATCTATGGTTCTATAACAGGGTAGTGTGATATTGTCCTGTGTCTCACCTTTATGTGCAGAGATCGCTGTGCAGCATCAGCTGGATGGAGGACCTGTAAGCCACACATGTCACACACATCTCCATGGATATATACACAGTTTTCTCCATAACGGCATTCTCCTACTGCAGCATAGGGACATAGTTGTTTCTTCATCTCCAGGTTTGCTTGTTGTTTCTCATATTCCTCTTCAATGACCATTCCCTGCAAGGGTGCTTCAGTGCAGGAAGGAGCAGCTGTGGGGGGAGGAATCAGAATGATTCAGAACTTGTTCTTCTTCAAGCTGAGGATTTGAATGGCATTCTTTTAAATGCAGCGATTCCCAGATGTTTCGGATTTTAGCTCCCAAAATCCTAGACCACTGGCCAAGATAGCTGAGGCTTTTGGGAGCAGAAGTCCAAAACAACTGGAAGACTAGAGTTTGGGAATAATTGTTTTAAAGAATTATGATCTGAGTCACTTCATTAAAGAAAAATAATCAAAGAGGGATTACTCTAGTCATGATCCTTCCGTCTCCAGTAAAAAACTGCTCCAGTCTTGTGCTAATTTCTAAAGTAATTGCTGCTGTTATGTTTGTGGAACTTGAAATATTTTTTATAAAAGGCTTTTTCTAGGTATTTCAGCCACTTTATTTTAATGTCAAGTGCTGACCTGTTGCCCTTGATCATGACATAATCAGATCTCTCAAGGAATAAGGAACAATCTGCTTCCATGAAACAAATGTAGCATAAACCCAACTACGCTAGACTCAATGAATCAAGGACAACTTTGTAAATCAAAACTTAAGTAAATTCCATGATTCAATGTCTCCACTAACAACTGGGTTTTGGCCCACATTTGCAGATCTATTAACATGAGAGAAATGAGCAACATGAATTTGACTGCATGACAGTTCTTTCACAAACATCTACAAGTACAGAAATAACTGTATCATACTACCCTGAACACATCTGATCCCATCTGATTTTGAAAGCTAAGCAGGATTAGCACCTGGTACATATTTAGATGGGAGACTATCAAAGAATATCAGGGATTTCTAGGAAGAGCTTGAAAAGAATCTTGCCTCAAAACCTGGAGAGGTACTGTCAGTCAGAAATGGATTTACTCAGTATAAGACAGCTTCCTATGTTCTACTGGTATGTAGTGTAGTTCACTTTTATCCCATCATTCTGCCACTTATGTTTATGTACATAATCAGATACCAGAAATTAGCAATATAAAGATTAATTTCAATTACAGTAGGAGTGAGGAACCTTTGGGCCTAAAGGTGGTTTGGACTACTGCTCTCAGGATACCTTATTGCTTGCAAGACGTTTGGAAGTTGGTATCTAAAGTAACTTCAGGGCCAAAGATTTTCCACCCCTAAATTAGAGATTTACATGCACACATGGATACGTACTGTCCCTAACCATGTTACTAGCAAACGTGCCCCAGTGACTATTTTAACTTAATTTCAAAGTTATATATTTGTGAACAGCATGTCAGGGACAAGGTGGAAGCACGAATGGACAGCCTTTGAAACCAAATATCCACTATCTTAATATGACTTTGAGCTAAGCATGTAGAACAGGGATAGGTCAAGTTGTTTTAATTTGCTCCAACTGGTTTCAAATTTTATTCTGATATGATTGCTTTTTAATGTTTGTATGCTGTTATTTTTAACTATATTTGTTTTAACTACTGTAAGATTCCTTGACTCCCAAACTGGGAAAGGGGCACAGAATGGTGATGATAGTGTCCCCAGAAACTGTTTTTGTGTCTTTTTTTTATTTTTATTTTTATTTTTTTTTTTTTATTTTTTTTGCTCCTAAATGCCTCCTAGGGGGTATAGAAGGCATTTCCACATTTGGAAGCCCCCTGCCCGCCCTAGCCAGAGGTCAAACAGAAGTCTTCCCCTAAAAAATTTTTGACCATAAATGCCCTGTAGAGGCTGTGGGGTGCACTTCTCTCCCATCAATTTAGGCCCAGGAGGGACTTTTTTTTTTGAAGCAGGAAGTGAAAAGGTAGATATTTCTGCTACATTTGTTACCAAAATTGCTCAGGGCCTAAAACAGCCCAGGAAGGTCCAAAATCAAGGTGAAAATGCTCCCATGCCTCCTAGAGAGTGTTTGGGGAAATTTTGGAACAATTGAAACTTTTTTTTTGCAGGAGCAGGCATGGGGTGGGTGGATAGTGCAGCCCTTCATGGTCTCCTAGGGCTAAATCAGTCCCCCACAGTTGCCCCAATGGACAGGCCTGTAACTTAGCCCTTAGCCCTAACCGACATCTCTGGCTCTCTTTTCTTCCTCTTTATAGGCTTATGTTTGCATATCTGCTTGTGATAAGGCTTTGCTACTACAAGTAGTGTGTGTGTGTGTTGTGTGCCTTCAAGTTGCTTCAGACTTATGGCAAGTCTAAGGCGACCCTTAGGTCAAGGGGTTTTCTTGGAATATTTGTTCAGAGGAGGTTTACCATTGCCATCCTCTGAGGTTGAATGTGACTTGCCCAAAGTCCTCCAGTGGATTTCATGGATTAACTGGGAATCAAATCCTAGTCTTGAGAGTTGCATTCAAACATTCAAACCCCTATGCTGAGACTTCTGAATTAAACAAGGATGCATTGTATGTATGCAATTTTTATCTTTTATTTTATTGTTCACATGTAGTGCACACACAAACACATCTTCAGCATCTCTATGTAGGGATGAGAAACACTCCTGCTTGAAACTCTGAAGAGCTGCTGCCAATTAGCACAGGCAGTATAGAGCTAAATGGACCAATGGTGTGATTTCATAGAAAGCAGCTTCCTCTGTGTTCTCTCTCTCTTCAAAGCAATGTAACCTTCCATTGAACTGTTACGATATTTTAAGAGTTTAAAATCCCATGAAGTGCCAATATTGACAACTGCAGTTTATTATTACTACCATAAATAAACTTACCACGACCACAGTATGGCTGCCCAGGAACAAACTCCACTGCATTGACCCAATCTTCAGCTACAGCTCCTGCAGCTGCCAAGTTTCTGTCTTCAACCTCAGTCTCACCAGTGTTCACTTCAAGTGTTCCAGGTGATGGCGTCACATCTGTGGAAACTGAAGGATAGGTTTTTGCAGCTGGACTCACAGTAGTCACTTCTTCCCTTTTCAATGGCTTGGTATGTTCATATCTGATAAGGACAAAATGAGAACTGGATTTTCCCCTCCCCAGCAAAAACAGCAAAATATGTAGAACATTACACAAAATATCATTTATAAGAAACTGCTTTCAATATATGCACTATATGGCACATTAGAAGGGAAGGTTCTGTTGGTGTTCCTCTAGTACAAACCAGGCACCAGGTATACTGTCTGTGACTCCCCCCAACTTCATTTTAAGCACACACAATGTGTGACAAGCAATACCTCTCATGTGTTTGAACATTTGTGAATTTATCCCATCATTCTGCCACAGAGCATAGGGTGATATATACGGGATTATCACATTTCATTCTCACAAGCCTCCTGAGAAGTAGGTTAGACATGTCCACAGCCAGTCTGTCAGTCTTAGGGCCAATCTCCCTGATATACGAGCAATACTCTTGTCTACTACACCACACTGACTTTCAGCTTTTTCAGTAAAATAATATTTACCAAATCTAAGACGTTCAAATGGGACTTAAAAAATGCACACACACAGTGCATAAGATGTTTCATACTGGTTCAAGTGCAAGAGCATACACTTTCAAATGATATTCAGTTGAAACAGCATAGTAGAAAGTTGTCAGACAGTAAGGTGGTTCCTCCTACAGACACTATGTTCACAAAACATGTACTACGTGTGTATTTCTTTACTATTCTCACAGCTTGCCTTTCTTCTAAACAACCCATAAAGTTGTATATATTCCCTTTTTTCATTAGGCCAGGGGTAGGCAACCTTTTTGAGCCGGGGGCTGCGTTGCTGTCCCTCAGACAACTGGGGGGTCCGAAGCCAAAAAATAAATAATTAAATATATTTTTAAAAAATTTTAATAAATAAATAAACCGGGACAAATGTAGGACAAAATTTTCAAATGGTGTACACTTTTTTAAAAAAAAGTGGAGGGCACGTGAGAAAATTTGCTGATTTTTTTTTTTAATGCATGTTTCTGAGGCTTCTATAGACAATTGCCCCTGCGTGTGAGAGGCCAAAGGCCCTGGTGGCAATCGGCGGCAGGACCGGGCTGGGGCCAGTCCCAAGGCCTCGACGGGCCGCATCCGGCCTGCGGGCCGCAGGTTGCCTACCCCTGCATTAGGCTATGAGGCTAGGCTGAAAAACAGTAAGCTCAAAGTCACTAAGTGAATTTCACAACTAAGTAAGCATTCTAACCAAGGTCTCCCTTGATCTAGCCTGGCATTCAAACCAATACAGTGGTCTGACATCAGTTATAGTTTGCATATGTTACTCTGGTTTATTATAATATTAGGGCTTTATTCAATCCCATATCCCTTGCATTAAAACATTTAAATTTTTACAAGGCATTGTTTGCACTTTTTTGAGAATAAAAATTCAATCCCATCTTCAAACAAGCCAGTGCTCCTGGTTGTCAATAATCATATTGAACATACATTCCTATATGAGCTTCAAGAGCAGTTGACTGCTTCATGCATGGCCATGGTGATTTTGCAGAAGCTAGTTTAGCTTAAAAATAATTAATAATGTCTTATTGAAGAAAAAGTAATGGTTCTAACTTGGTACTAGAGACAACTCATTTCTAAAGGCCATGTATGGAATATACAAGAACGATTTTTTACTTCCAAGTCATCTTATTAAGCAATTCAAAATCCTGCTAAAATTTACTTTTAATAGTTCAGGATGACTACTATCACAGTAGTGGACATCAGATGTGTTGGGCTAATTGTAAGCTGCCCGAATTCCCAGTGATTGGGAAGCATATAAATAAATCCTATTATTATTATTATTATTATTATTATTATTATTATTATTATTATTATTATTACTACTACTACTACTCTTTCGGAGGTATGTGGTCTCTTCCAACTCTATGAGAGTTGTAGTCCAACCCATCTGGATGACACCAGATTGTAGACAGTAGCTTTGAGACGTAAAACCCAGAAGAGGAAATTTCATGCATGCCAAAAAGGTTACCAATAAGCACAAGTCCCATCTGCAGTAAAGGCATTCATATTATAGAACATGTGTATTATAACCTCCTTTTTGTATGGAGTTCAGCAACTGGGAGATTTCAAGATCAACTTCATTGATGGTCTAACTAAGGATATCTTAATACTATTGATATACAGTCGTCCCTCCGTTCTTGCAGTTTTGGAAACCGTGTCCCTTGCTTAGGCACGAGGGATGAATAGAGGAGGAAATAATGGGGCATGTGCCCAAGGTGCACATGCACTCCCACAGGGACGCACCTATATTCAGGGCTTTAATATATGGAAAACTCCATTTTTGCGGGGGGGGGGTGTGTGTGCTCTGGAACGGGTCCCCTGTGAAAACAGAGGGTCAACTGTCATTGGCAAGCAAAATTGTGCTAAAATGGAACACTGCTATCGCAGCTAGGAAAACTGGCATTTAAGTGAGGAAAAAAGACAGAAGTTTTTATTTAAAGACTTGATTACCAAGGACCAGGGAAAGTGACATTCATAAATCAGATTGTTCAGAAACGGCTTTCTTTGACTAGAGTTTCAATCTGGCCCATCTTCTTATTTAATTTATTGAATAATTATTGCTTTTGGAACATTGTAAAAACAAATAACTTTGAATAAGTACATGTGTGATCAATATTAACTTTAGACAACAATCTTCAAATGTAAAATGCTTTATGTGCTTTTTTTAAAAAGCCATTTGAAATAAGATAGTAGGCACCATGCAAAGAGACTAGCACCCCTTTTAAAGCACTGTAGTAGTTTTTAGTAGGAAGTGACACTACTGTAGTACAGAGAACTGCAGTTGAAAGATTTGATTATGAAAACAGTAGCCATTAAGTCCAACATATGAACAGGCTAGATGGAGTAGTTCCTTCCCTGACATATGCACAAATATCTGCAGGGAGAGGCAAGGCTCATCCTACAATTAAGCAGAGTGAGACTGCTTCAGGCAGCAGATATTTGAAGTTGGCAGAAAGATGTTGAAGAAAGTCATGTGCCATATGGCTTGCTCTGTAATTCCTAGCCTGTTGAGTACTCTAGATGGAGGATATTCTCCAACTGCCCATACTGAAGCAAGATTCAACTGCCATTTGAACATGGAATAGGAGGGGGCATCATTTTGTTTTCACTTCAGTCAGTAAAATGTTTTGGGCTGGCCCTGAGGAGCTCTCTAAATTTACAGCTGTAGGGGGTGAAAGCTTTCACATGATCTGTAGAGGAGGGGTGAACTACAGACCCATTCAAATGATGGACTTCCTTTGATGAACAATATCTGAACAGGGCTACTATAATGTCAGCACTGGTAAACTCGAGGAATTTGCATTAAGAGGTCACCAATGGATCTCGCTATTAAATGCACTTAGAATTCCTCAATTTATTCCTCTCGAATTAGATAAGGAAGCAAGCAAACAACTGAGGGTGACTGGTCATGAATATGGGAAATTAATTCCTCGTTCAGAGCGAGAATATTCAACCATATTTCTGTACCTGCAACGATCTCCGTAAGCACAGCATCCTCGCTGAAAATACCTGCATACCATGGCAGACTGACTAGTGTAGAGATCATGGGAGTAACGGCAGTTGTCTCCCTCCTTGCAAACGCCATGCATGAAATACCTGAAAGACAGAGCATTGCAAAGATGGCTCAAGCAGAAAGGTGAACATTCTCTAGAGTCTAGAAGTTTTAAAGGAATACCATTTTGCTTGGTACAAAGAAGTGACAAGTAATGCTGAATAATCTAGCATGACAAAACTTCAGATTTTGTGACTATTGGCCTAGCTATCCCTTATGGATGTCTAATCCACTACATCTAATAGGAGCAAATTTCCTAAATATGTATTTTGTGAAAGAGTACCTGATTAGGCCTGTTTTGAATCCAGGCCCATCTGTGTCACTGGATAATGCACTACTCTCCCTCCCCACAATTAACTTATTGATGCAAAATTATGAGGGCGTATCTTTCCTTCAAAGAATTTTCCAGGACACTGTTTCTGAGCAACTGCCCTTGAAGGGAAGGGGGCAAGGACTTTGTTCTGGCCAGACTCCAACAGGAAAAGATGAATAAAAATCCAACTCTTGTGCCTCTTAGCTTTTAATCTCATTACATAATCAACCCAACCTTTCAGAGATATATGTATTATTTCCCTTTTCTTAATTATCACTGTTAGCCAAGTTGTACAATTTTATTTCCTCTGACCCTTTGAAGTACAATCTTGCACCTCAAAAGAGTTCATCTAGAGAAGATGGGGAAAATGTTCACACTAGCCATATTCAGCCCCAAGCACCATTTTTGCAGTTTGCAAAAACACCTCTCCAACCAAATTTTAAATTAGTGTAACATCTGATTTTTAACTGGAAAATCAAATTGCACTGGAGAACCAAACTGCATTTTACTGACCATCCTTTACTGCTTTTGTTCCCAAATCCACAAATAGTTTTGTGGATTTTGGATGTTGTCCTTTGCTACATGGCCAACATGGCTATGCCTAGATATGCCTTTGTTCCTAGATAACTCTAGTCATTTGGATGCGGGCTGCTTTTGATAATGTATAGATCCTCTTCCTTACCACATCAAAACCTTTTCTCTCCTGCTTCATACTTTTAAAACCACCTTTGCCTGAAGAGGAAATGCTTCCAAACCTTGCACAAGAAATTTTATGTCTGTGAAGTCAAAGGCTTTCATGACCAGCAACCATAGTTTTTTGTTAGTTTTTCAGGCTATGTGAAGAGTTTATTCCTGAAGTTTCACCAGCATCTGTGGCTGGCATCTTTACAGAATTCTCTAAAGATGCCAGCCACAGATGCTGGCAAAATGTCAGGAATAAACTCTTCTAGAACATGGCCACATAGCCCAAAAAAACCCCACAAAATCTAATTTTATGTCTTTTAGTTTAGTCTAACAGAAATATTTTAAATACTCTTAATGCAGTAGATCCTGTTTGATTTTTTAAAAATGAATATTGAACCAGCACTCCAATCTGTCAAGATCATTGGAATTCTGATCCTTTCCAGTGGGGTATTCATTACCAACTCACCCCCATTTGGTGTCATCTGTAAATCTGATGAACATACACTCTATGTCATTACTCAGCTTATTTATAAAGATGTTGAGCAATGACAGCACAGATGCCTGTGACACTCCATTAGTTACTTCTCTCCAAGATGAAGATTATGGAAAGCTACCACTGAGGAAGAAAGCCCTAGGAAATTCATAGTTGCCATAAGTCAACAGGTGACATGAACACACATTTTTTAAAAAGACTATTACAACAATAATCAATAGGATTGCATTGTCCTCTATGTCAGTTTGACTATTTTCGCCATCTCCATTGCCTTCCATAATATTGTCTCCCTCCCCCATGATCCATTTAGGAACAATACGCCTATTAGCAACTATTGTCCATGATAAATGTCTATGTTCACCAATTGCTTATGGACAATAAACCATATTTTAGCCTTATATGAATGAGGTGCAGTGAGCCTTAGGCTCACACCCCCTGCTCCACCTTCTGGTGAAGCTATTAGAAAGAGCTCAGGCACTTTTGCTTTGGGTTTTAACTAACTACTGTTCAGTGTTACAGTGGTATTTGGGTCAGTCTGAAGTATAGTTTATCAAAACACATCCAATCTTGGTTGAAGAATCTCACTTACTTCAATAAACCAACTATTTCATGTGTATATTTTTAAACAACATAGTTGAGACTAACCACAATTAAGGGTTCAGAAATAACACTAAATTGCAAGCAACTAAAAATGGAAGCAGAAGTTTCTGTTCTTCTCCTCATAGCAAAGTTGAAGGAGGAGATAGGAGAAGAAAAGAAGCCTGAAGCTTGTACATGCAAAAGCAAACCATAGTTTGCTGAACTGCAACTAGTCACTGAGTGTTTACATGAGCCCCACATCATAGCATTAACTGAAATATTTTCTCTCTAAGAGATGACACAGGCTGTTTTAACTTCGGTAGATACTTCTGCTGAATCATTCTTTTCATGTTGCACCCTTTATTTTTAATTATATTATTATTTTTTGTTCATGCCAAATGTAACCTATAATATAAACAAGGCTAAGGAACCTCCACCTGCAAATCAGTTTGTGATTGCATCCTGTCTGGGGAATGATGGCCTAAATATCCTAAAGGCACCAGATTCTCTTTGATCTTGGAAGCTAAGCAGGGTGAGCCTTTGTTAGTACTTGGATGGGAGACCACCAACAAATACCAGCTGCTGCATTTCAGAGGAATGAACTGGCAAAACTATCTCTGAGAATTTGTTGCCTAAGAAAACATGAGGTCGCCATAAGATGACAGGTGTCATGAAGCCACGCACACATAGGGAATCATTAATGGAAATAATTAAAAATGTGGGAGGCAAATCAGCCCAAGATTCATTTTTGAAGAAACTTTCAATTGATCTCTAAAAGGTTCAAAAGGCTTTTGTTTACTTACACAAGATTTACTGACCTGTGGTCATGGTTTTGGAGAAAAGGTTTGCTGAAGCATTTTGAATGGTATTTCTTTTTCTGAGTAGAAAAACCTACCCCTATTTTCTCCATGATATTTCTGCCTCTTCAGAAATTTAGTAGCAATTTTAAAATGAACCATCCTCATAATAGTTACAGGAAAAAAATATAACCAACCCTCAATTTCTGTAATTTTTCTTTGCTGTACCATCTGGTTTTATTAGGATATGAATCTGCCTCTCAAATATAGCTTTGAGAATGGAATGATGCTACAGTAAATTGAAAATATGAACTTGACATCTCATTTTCATTAGACTGGGTTTCACAGTCACACAGTTAAAATGGAAAAATATGATGCTGGGTTGGCATCACCTGCCTTGATTCAATCCTGTTGTGCATGGATGAGATTAAAACAATGGCAATACCACCTAAATGTCCATGGTTGCAACAGTAGTGGACAATCAATAGATTTGTTTAGTACTCCTTTTTCATACTGAAAAGAACTCTTCATATAGAATAATTCTAACACTCACAAATACTCTTTGGGCTATACTAAGTATCTGAGTCTTCCAAACAAGTTTTGAAGTTTATCAAAGAAGGTCTTGTCAAGAGAACCCGTGGGTGGGTGGGTGTCCCACAAAATACAACTAGCAGTAACATCAGTTTATTATTAAGAACTTGTAAAAACAGAAGGAAACTGAAAACACTGCTAGTGGTGTGTGTGCATATATGTGCCTTGAAGTCGCCTGCCCACTTATAAACAACCACATGAATGTCATAAGTTTTTCTTAGGCAAACAATACTTAGGAGTGGCTCTGCCAGTTCCTCCCTTTGAAATATAGCCTACAACACCTGGTGTTTGCTGGTAGTCTCCCATGCAAGTACTGACCAGGGCTGACCTTGCTTAGCTCCCAAGATCAGAGAGGATCTGGTGCCTTCAGGGTATTTTGGACCTGACCATAAGAGAGGACCTTGTAAAGTCCAGCTGAGAAGAAGTATTGCTCAATCATCAGACTTTGAAAGAAGAAATGTTACAAGTAATACCTGTGACATTACTTTTGAATAACAATGTTACTAATGCAGGCACTTTTTAAAAAGTATTGTAGAAACTATTAACAGGTTACTTTTTTCTCATGCAAGGATTTGAAGCCATTTATAACATTTTAAGTATAGTAGTTACTTAAATAACTAAAAATTCATGAGTAACAAGTAATAAAATAAGTTCCTCTTAATGTGTAATGGCAACATGAAGCCTTCTATAGTGGGTCCTTGGTATCCGGTGGGGTTTGGTTCCAGGACCTCCCATGGATAACAAAATCCATGGATGCTCAAGTCCCATTAAATACAATGGCCTAGCAAAATGGTGTCCCTTAAACAGTGGACCCTTGTTATCCGCTGGGGTTTGGTTCCAAGATCTCCAGTGGATAACAAAATCTGTGTACACTCGTCCCCCGGGTTACGAAATTAATTCGTTCCGCCGCCATTTTCGTAACCCGGAAGTCTTTCGTTAGCCGAATTGCCATAGGCGCTAATGGGGGAAAAGCCGCGGCTCCGCCGCGGCTCCATTTAAAATAGCGCCGGCGTTTTTTCGCAACCCGGATAAACCTTCGTAACCCGGAAATAATTAATTAAAGTTTTTTTCTTCGTAACCCGGAAATTTCGTAACGCGGCGCGTTCGTATCCCGGGGTACCAGTGTATGCTCAAGTCCCATTAAATATAATGACATAGAAAAATGGTGTCCCTTATAAAAATTGGAAAATCAAGGTTTGAAATTTGAAATTTATACTTTTTTTGAACATTTTCAAACCATGGATGCTTGAATCCGTGTATAAAAAGTCCGTGTATAAGAAGGGCCGACTGTATAAAATTGCAAAATCAAGGTTTGCTATTTGGAATTCATATATTTTAAAAAATATTTTCAAGCCATAAATGCTTGAATCCGTGGATAAAAAATCCATGGATACAGAGGGCTGACTGTACAAAGAACACAAAATATGACCCAGGCTCTATCACTTTAGGACTGTTCAACAGTAAGACAGTAACAAACATTTAAAAATGGCGTGCATCTCCCTGGTAATCCTTATTGTATATGATGTCTTCATCTCTTTCACATTAAACAGTAGAATGAGATATGAAACCTTTAAAAGTACTTAAAAAGAAAGATATGCCAGATTATGCGACTCAGACACCCAGATTGCACATATGTCAAGAGCAACACACTTTTGGTATTAGTCATAAACATATTTACATTTCAAGTGTCAGAAAAACAATAGGTGTCTCAACATTAAATTTTCCTTGCACTTTCTAAAAATAGTTATTCCACCCATCTCTGGCATCCTTCAGAATCTGATTTCAGAAGACTTTACCTGTTTGCTTAAAGTTTTACAACAATAGTTTCAAGATGTGCTCATGAAAACTCTGGGGTCCTTAAAAGCTCATCAAGGATTAAGAGAGAAGACTAATTTTGCCTCAATGATAGTATTCCAACCCACAACCAAAAATGTTGGGTGTTTTAACACTGACATGGTTGTCTGTTGGCTCTCTGAACCTAGAATGTTCGAAAGCCAACACATCACTAGTCCTCTAATATGGGAGAGGACAGATTTCTCTCTCAGATGAATGTTGATCATCACTTAATCTGCAACTCAAACAATACATCTCTAGGTCACTTTCATACATTACAATTCCCTGCTAGTCTTTATACAGCAAGACACAACATTTGTCTTAACATGTGAAATTCAAGGGAGATATTTTGGGCATTTTAGGTATACCAGTTTGACACCACTGGACAGAACAGCTGCTTAAGCTACAAGCTTGATGTGCAAAACCTCTAGGAAATCTCACTCACTGTGTTTAACTCATTGTGGCCTAAATCCAATTGCTAGTCCCAAATAGAGCAAACATCATGTATGAATGAGCTTTATGTAAGTGTTGATTTACCATTCAGGAATTGATCCAATTCATCTATTCTAGCTGGAACTAGCAATTGGATTTAGGCCTATGGTGACCTTGCAGTTCTGAAATCAAATTATATCCATGCACAAAAGTATGCAGCTTCAGACCTGGAACAAGTGGATTAAGTAGCTCCAACAAGAACAGATAAAAAAGGATAAAAGGATACCAAAAACATGCTCAAGAGCAGAAGGCAGTCTGCAATTGTTCATAGGAAGCTTGACTGCTTTGCAGCCAGCTGAAACACTAACTTGAAGGATGTTCTCTTTATAGAGATTTCAGTACCTTAACTGATCCATCTGCTTTGAAATGTGCTGCTGGATTTTAAATCAACTTCAGATTTAAAAAGACAAGACCTTGACTATCCTGTTAACAAAGAGATATGGGGAGAGAAAGTGGGGGCAGTTTTGAAGCAGGTTTAAGATAGAGGAGATGGGGTTGATAGATGGTGGGAAATACACATAACTTTTTTGCTATGACTAAAGTGGAGAGTTTTTTTAAAAATCCTTGACTGTTTCAATTTTATCAATGCTTCCTACCCTTATGTAAAAGTTTGAAAGCTTTCATTCAGTGTTCTAGGCAGAATGGAAAATACAAACAACTTTAATCACCTATGTGATTGTCAAATACGGTAGCAATATTCAATCTTTTGAACTCTTGCCTTCTCTGCAGTAGTATTTCCTCTATGCAGATTTCACTCCAAAGTGGCCTACCTCAAACTCAATCACAGTACAGATGCTTCAGACCAGTTACTTGAATCCACTTCAATTTAACAATGACCTGATATAAGCCCAAAATATAGCCATGGCTTAAGTCTTTGGAAACTGCATAGTTAGGAACACCCTCAGCCAAAGGCTGCATGTTCTAATTAACCTGTCTCAGGTCCTTTGTGAGTTTGCCTTATCCATTCTGTTCATTAGATGTCACTTTTTAAATAGATCAATAGTGTCCATGTTGCTTGAAATTAAGTGCTTAACATCAGCAGCTTTAGAGTTTACAAATAATATGAACTGCATTTTACTACATCAACACCCCTTAATTAGCTATTTCTATTTTAACCATCACAACAGCCCCTTAGCAGTTCAATCTTGAATAAAAGAAGACAAATTATACAGTGCATCCTTTTCTACATAGAAAAGGTCACATTGTTATCTCTTCTACAAACTTGGGCCTCATTTATTTTGTCACAAACATCAGTATGGACATTTGTGAAATCATATATCACTTTATTACCTGATGGTTCTATCTTGCCCTTTACGCAGATTTACATTTTTTTTAACTACTTCAGAACCCATCATTCTTATTCTACAAACCACTAACTGCCTGTTGGGACTCAACAGGGAGATGAAGCTGCCACCATCTCAAATGTTAGGCAGACACACTGTGGCTTAGTTCTTCCATGAGTCAGCAGGATGGAAGGGAAATGCCAATGGTTTTAATAATCCCAATCTGGAATTTGTCACAGTTATTAAGCAAGAGGGGAAATATATTCTTCCTTAAAAATGAAATAGGCAGGCACAAACCTAGAAGTGCCCTCTTTTGGGAAGCAATTGCAACAAACCAGGGAGAGAGACTGAAGCCCAAGTGTTCTGCATCTCTGTCTGAAGGTAACTCTCAGGGACATGAGAGACATTCAAACATGGAACTTGAAAATTCACTGTCAGCCAGTCAAAACAGGGTCGTCAGCAAAGGCCAAGAACAAGGTAGCATCTCCATCCTGGAATTTTTAAAAGCTTGTAAAAGACATGCAATTCAGTTTCGTGTATTGGTTATGCATAAGTGCAACCAAAAGATGTCTCATTGTCCAGGCTCCTACAAGGTGTTCTAGGCTTCTAAGAATTAGCAAAGAATTAGATACAGATCTCTGTACTTTTTCAAACAAGGAGGAATACACTTGAAAGGTTATACTTTGAAATTTCTTATGTTCCCAAAAAACAAGACAAGAGTTCAGTTTAAGTCCTGGTTTGTTCTGTGATCTAGTACTGTGTCATGCAAAATAACTTATCCAGGGGTAGATGTGTTGGCCATACAGCAAAGCACAGTATCATCCAAATTCCACAAGTTTTTGGGCCTATCACAAGGTATCACTGTCTTGTGGAGCAGGCAAAGTAACTGTTAATGATGAATTCATGAATTCATACTTCTGCCAGGCATATCGTTAGGGTGACATAAAGAGCAATAATATTATGCACATTTGCATTTATTGTTGTGTGCCTTCAAGTCATTTCTGACCTATGGTGACCCTTGGAAGAATCTATTCAGATGGGCTTTGACTTTGCCTTCCTCTGAGGTTGAGTGTTACTTGGCAAGGTCACCCAGTGAGTTTCAATGGCTGAGCAGGGATTTGATCTCTGGTTTCCCAGGGTCCTAGACCAACACTGAAATCACTATACACCACCAGCTCCTTATTTAGCTACATAGATAAAACTGAGAGCTATAATGCAGGCATACATTGGAACTTCCTAATATGCACATTTTAGCAACAGATATTTTATTTATTAGTTATAGTACAGCAGAAATGAAGGACATTTGAAGCGGGCAGAAGTTACATCAAATGCCACTTCATACATAACATATGTTACAGTTGTGAGTTTTCTAATGTACAACCAGAAAACTAAAAGGGCACTGTGTGCATTCTACATCACAGTCTTAGATGGATACTAATTTTCAGCTGTCACTTTTTAATGTTGCTCAGTAGTTGTGGACATAATCCACCGGATAGGTAGAATGGAAACATAATTACATAACTATCTGGAGCAGTAACCTCTAATTTTAATAATTACACAAGAGCATAAACAAATATTTCCTGCCCTCTCCCCAAAGTTCAGCCCCACCCTGGCAATCTCTCTCCTTTGTTCCTTTTGTTCTCATAAATACAAGTTACCTCTCATTTTGCTCTACATTTCCTGTGACAATAAATGTCTCCAATTTGTCAAAATGAGAGGGAGGGCAAGAGATAAATTTGTAATTGTCTACTTTAAAAGGGGGGGGGGATAGGCAGAAAAAAACTGGTTCTATGGGGCCAAGAATGATCTAAGGAGGCAGAGAAATTTAAAAATGCTTTCAAATAATAAAGACTTATATCCAAAACACACTGCAGAAACAATCCAATTTAAGACCACTTTAACTGCCATGGCTGAATGCTAGGGATTTCTGGGAACTGTAGGGTTTTTTTGAGACATTTAGCCTTCTCTGTCAGAGAGCTCTAATGCCACAATAAACTAAAATTCCCAGGATTCCCTAGCACTGAGCCAGGGCAGTTAAAGCGGTCCTAAACTGAATTATTTCTGCAGTGTGTTTTGGACCTTACTCTCATTGTGTGAAGAGGAACCAAAGCATCAGCATCTAGCACCGTACAGACTAAAAGACTATGTTGTGGATCGTAAAGATAAATCCACTGTACATTGTAGAATTTGACTCTTTATGCTTTCTGACAGATTTTGAGTTTCACAGAGAGTAATGCCAGCAATGGCTATTAACCATGATGGCCATATATAACCTATAGTATTGGAGGCAGTATGCTAATTGCTACGCGCATACAAGTGTGAGTGTGTGTGCGCACGCACACCTTCAAGTCACCTGTTGGCTTATGAAATCCCCATGAATTTCACAGAGCTTTTTTTTAAAGACTAGGAATATTCAGAGGTGATTTTGCCAGTTTCTTCCTCTGAAAAATAGCCTATAGCTTCCCAGGTACTAATCAGGAAGACAATACAGTAATTTCCCTGTATCCTGCCCATGGATTTCCCACAAGTATCTCAATGACCACCATGGAAAGCACAATGCTCTCAAAGAGATAGGTCTCAGGCCTGATCCATCTCAGCAGTTCTTAAATTCAACACTACTATGGCTTTATAAATTCACAATGCACCAAAGGTGCTTAAGGGATATGTATTGCACTATCACATCACTCCAGCCACAAAGGTTTGGCTCTTAACATTTAAACAAACATGGTCCCTGAAATCAGTCACTCAAAGTATTCAGTGAGGATGAAGAGCTCCCTGGCTGAGTGTTCCTACCTAAACTACAAATCTTGGGGTCCCACAGGATGTCGCCATGGTCATTAAAGTGGAATACAGTGCTGCAACAGTGTAATGTGCTAAAGCTCTATGTCTAGCTTTTGAAAACTCAGAAGTCATGAACATGGTTTTGTAACTCAGTAGCTATAAGAAACACAGCTGTCCCATACTTCACCAGCATTATCCCTAACTATTATGTTAAAAAAACTGTCTCTTTAATAGTTCTCATTTCAGAAAGTCCTATCTCACACACAGTGCTTATTCTCCACCCCATTAAACTATATTAGTAATAAGATTCCCCCCCCCTTTTTTTTTGACAGATGGGTTAATGGCATTTTATCACATTCTTCCCTTCCTATCCTATTTTGTTTCTTTGCTACTCCCAGTTTCTGTTTCAAACCAAGATATTTGAGAGCAAAGACCTGTCCAAGGTCTTTATTTATCATGTCCTATATTAAATAATGAGATACACTTCAGTATACAGATACCTCTTCTGAACAGGAGAAAACCTCAAATATTATTCTGAATTCGATCTATTATGCTCTGCATTTTGAAAATGCCTATAACATGACCTAAGGTTAAATAACTGTGACCACAGCTGTAGATGATTTATAGAATACTAAGAGCAGGACTGAGCACTTCCCAAATTAGAGGAAGAACTGGAACTGAGGAAGTATTTATCATAGTCTAAGAACAGAAATGAGAAAAATGTTACAAATACTTTACGTAAATCATGAGAGTTTAGTAGAAGCCAAGATTCAGAACCCTCTGGACAAGAACTATGCTACTTCTGTGTGTTCATTACAACATGTAGCACACAGCATTAAGTATTAAAATAGTAACCAAATCTCATCCATTTGGTCATCTTTTATCTGAACTTGAAGCCACCAACACAGTCTTATCTAATCTCCACAAGTCCTCGTCAGAAGCAATGAAGATGGTGATGATGGGATGAATGAATGAATGTTTATTTCTAGACCGCTATTCCTTAGAGATCAAATGCTTCCAAAAGCCATGAATGACTGAATGAATCTAGAATAAGTTTTGGGTGCAATACTCCATACATGCTAGAATAGCATAGTGTGTCATCTCCCAGTTTACTAAACCCTTATTATCTGGTAGCCCTAACTTTATTTTAGAGTTTCAACACCTGCTGAAGGGTTCTGATAGTGCAGCAAGGTGCATACCTATCCCCCAGCCACTGTTAAAGAACAGAGTGGCCTGCAATGACAAAGAAATCCACTGATTCTGTACAAAGTCAGATTTAAGCATAGCAACACAGTCTTTCTTACTTCAAAATAACTCCTTCACACAGGACACCAGTCCAAGGCTGCATTCACACTACAGAAATAATCCAGTTTGACACCATTTTAACTGCCATGACTCAACTCCCTTCTTTTGTGTCATGTCTTTTTAGATTGTAAGCCCGAGGGCAGGGAACCGTCTAATTAAAAAGATTGTATGTACAGCGCTGTGTAAATTTACAGTGCTTCATAAATAAAGGTTAATAATAAAAAATAATTCTGGGAATGTAGTTTGTCTGAGAAGTTAGAGCCTTCTCTGTACAGAGCTCGTGGGCCACACGCAAACAATTCCACAGCATGGAGTCAAGCCAGTAAAAGTGTGTCAAACGGATTATTTGTTCGGTGCAGATGCAAAGCCTCAAGTTTTGTACGCAGAGACAGCTGTGTTAGGGGAGGGCCAAAACAACACGACAGAAATATCCAGTTTGATACGCATTTAACTGTCCCTGGCTCACTGCTGATGGAATGCTGTGAACTGCTTCAGATTTGTGACACATTTAGTCCTGTCGTCTGTCATGTGAGTTTATGGTGCCCACCAAACAAACTACAACCTCCCAGGATTCCTATCACTGAGCGCCAGGGCAGTTATTATTATTATTAGTATATTATTATTATTATATTATTTAGTATTATTATTAGAACCTTATTTATGAAGCGCTGTAAATTTACACAGCGCTGTACATGCAATCTTGTTAGTTAGACGGTTCCCTGCCCTCAGGCTTACAATCTAAAAAGACATGACACAGAAGGAGAAGGAGGTGGTGACGGGAAGGGTAAGAGGGTCCAGCAGTTCCTCTCAACCATCCGAGGGCCTGGACCAGGCAGATGGTACTGAGGGAGGGCTTGGCTTCAAAATGGAAAGGTTAATCATACCAGGGAAAATACATACTCCACATAAGGATAATACATATACAGTACATACAACTACAGGAAATGGATCGATAAACAGCCAACAACAGAACATCAGATAGTAAGCGAACAATTATGTGATGCCTGGAAGGCTTCTCTGAATGATGGTGTTTCAAGCTCTGTTTTTGAAGAAGCTGGTTAAAAAGTGATGGCTCTTGCTTGGGAGGAAGAAGGTTCCAGGAGTGAGGGGCAGCAAGTGAAAAGGGGCGAAGCCGGGATGAGCAAGAGGAAAATCCTGGGCTGGTACAGGAACCTTGAACTACCAGAATGAAGGGCCCTGGTGGGAAGGTGAGGAGAAAGAAGGTCTGATAATAAGGAGGGGCCAAGTCCATGGAGGGCTTTGAATGTCGACAGCAGGAGCTTATGACGGAATGTCGGAAAGGGAGAGGGAGCCAGTGAAAGGGATGCCAACACAGGAGAGATGTGGTCAGAGCGTGGGTGGAAGTGATAATGCGTGCAGCTGAATGCTGGACGGAGGTAGAAAAGAAGCCCAGCCAGGAGGACATTACAGTAATCAAGTCGTGAGATCACTAGGGCATGGGACCAGTATCTTGGCAGTAGAGGCGGAGAGATATGGTCGGATTTTGGCAATATGGTAAAAAAGAATCTACAAGCCTTGGCTGTGGTCTGGATCTGAGGGCTACACGACAGAGAAGAGTCAAAGATAAACCAAGACTGCGGGCTTGCGGACGTGGTTGAATGGAAATGTTGGTCCACACGAGACAGAAAAGGAGTGTTTAAGGTTGGGCTTAGGAGGAAAGGACAAGAAGCTCCGTCTTTGGACATGCCCGTTGAGTCTTCAAATGCCGATGCGCAACATCCCACTGTGAGACAGCTGTAAGGCAAGATGAGACTTGCTGTTCAAGCCTTGGAGAAAGGTCAGGGGCAGAAAGATACAGCTGGGGTCAGCGGCATACAGATGGTAGTAAAAACCAAAAGGCTGATGAGTTTTCTAAGGACGTGTGTAGAGAGAAAACAGAAGGGGACCCAGAACAAGCCCGGGGAACTCCAACGATAAGGGAACAGAAAAGAAAGTCAGACCCGCCTGCAACGACTTGCAAAGATCGCCAGACAAGTAAATCTAAACCAGTCGAGAACAATGTCTGAGAAACCCAAGGTCAGAGAGTAAGGCAATTAGGAGACAGTGAGCAACAGTGTCAAAGGCTGCAGACAAATTCGAGAAGAAGTGAGAACAGAGTAAAGGCCATAGCCTTGGCCTGTAAAAGGTCATTCGAGATCTTATGTGAGAGCTGTTCTGTAGAATGCCTTGGCGGAAACCAGACTGAAAGGATCGAGATGGAGTTGGCTTCAAGAAACGCAAACAGCGCGAATAGACAACCACCGTTCCAAAACTTTTAGAAAGAAAGGGAGAAGAGAAATCGGACGATAGCTAGATAGAGGGATGGGTCAAGAGAAGGTTTTTTTCAGAATTGGGGGAAATGAGAGCAGTTTTGAAGTCCTCCTGGAAGGATCCTGGAGAGAGAGAGAGAGAGAGTGAAGATATGGATAAGGCGAGGGCAGAACCGGAGGGAGCTATAGAGAATGAGACGAGTAGGGAAAGATCAAGAGGACAGTACAGGTTTGGAGAGCTTTCAGAGTTGTAGAGTTCAGCCAAAGAGGGCAGGAGGAAAGACAAGAAATGTTGTTAGGCGAAGACGATAAAGAATAAGAGCAGAAGAAGAATCAAGGAGGGACTCTAAGAGCGAAATGGTAATCTTAGAGTGAAATAGTTAGCAAGATCCTTAGAGAAGAAAGATGAAGAGACGGAGGAGAGGGGAGGTTAAGCAAAGTGTTGAAGGTGGAGAACAAACGCTGTGGGCACCTCCTCATTGCGAATCAATGATTTGTAATAATTCTGGTTTGTGACCATAGAGAGGGGCACGTGAGAAGGAAGAAAGAACAAATTTGAAATGGATAAAATCAGCCCACTCTTTGGACTTTCTCGCCAAAGACGTTCGGGGCCCTCTAGAGCAGGACCGGAGAAACTTATGGTGGGGGTAGCCAGGCGAGGTCTAGTCTTGGAGGAAGAAGTGCGGTACAGAGACAGGGGCAAAATGGTCCAAGAGTTGAGGAAAGAGTAGCTAAATAAAGACTGAGGCCTGTTACAGACTGCCAAAATAAAGCTGCTTCGGGTCTCTTTGGAGTATGCTATTTAAATGATGCATGGGTCCTAAGAGTCCAGAGGTCGCAACAAAGCCATACTCCCTTCTAAGCACCATGTGCAGCTTTTGGTGCAGCTTCCTCTATTCTTAGGATGCATGCATCATTAAATAGCAACCTCCAAAGAGACACGAAGCAGCTTTATTTTGGCAGTCTGTAAGAAGGCCATAGCTGAATCAGCAGAATCCCTGAATTTAGGGAAGAGAGAGATGAATCCAGGGTCAGACCAAGATGGTTTGCAGTCGAAGAGTTGGAAAGATCACGAAAAAGACGTTGAATAGTTATGGCAGGAGGAAGTTAAAATGGTATCAAATTTCTGCATTATGCATTTGAGATTATTTCATCGTTTAAGCCTAGGAATCTGGTAGCATCTTTGAGATGTCAGGAAACTAGTCTACGTTTATTTCACCTCAGAGATTTTAAAATATCTACCAATGATTATACAGAGCTTTTATCAACACATACACATCTGTGCTATCAGATCCACGTTACTGCTACTTTAATGTCCCCCTCATGGGGGACACATAATGGAAAACAAGCGGGTAGGGTGTCCCTCAGATGTGATGGCCATATTAAGGTTGGGACCCGAACACAGGAAAGAGCTCCACCTAGGAAATACTGTAAACATAAGAGTAACTTAAGATGGATGATACAGAGACAGAAAGGGATCTTGAGAAGGTGAAGTACGCACTTGTGGCAGGAGAAGTTAAAAATCAAACCAAAACACCCCACATGAGAGGAATTTCAAACCTAAGCTGGGAGCTGAAAGAGACATCCCAACCACCCACTCCAACCACAGCCAAGCCTCAGGAACCAGGTGGGTCTCTTCTGGGTGGGAACCATGGCCTTAAGCAAAAGAAACAGTGGAACTAGACAAGATACCTAAAGTGTAATAAACCTAACCAACTGAAGCAACTAAAGTTAGAATTGTCCAAGCCATCCTATCCCCCCCCATCAACCATGTGGAATGTGAGAGTTGGACAGTGAAGAAAGCAGATAGGAAGAAAGTCAACTCATCTGAGATGTGGTGCTGGAGAAGAGTGCTGAAATACTGTAAGAAAGCCAAAAGACAAACAATTGGTCCGTAGAACAGATGCAAGTCAGAAATCTCCCTGGAAGTCAAAATGATGAAACTGGGGCTGGTTGTATTTTGGGCACAATCATGAAGGACTGTTTTGGGTGCCGTAAAGTCATTTCTGACTTTTGGAGACCCTATGACACCCTATCATGGTTGGCTTTTCTTGGCAAGACATGTTCAGAGGAGTTTGCCATTGACTTCCCCTAGTATGAAGCATATGACTTGACCAAGGTCACCCAGTGGCTTTCATGACTGAGCTGGGAATCAAACTTTGGTCTCCAGAATCACAGTCCAGTTCTCAAACCACTACATAACAAGCAAGACAATAATGCTAAAGAAGGTAGAAGGCAGTAAAAACAGAGAAGACTGCAGCAAAATGGATGGACCCAATGGATCAGGTAGAACACAGGCATGAATTTGCAGGACGAGAGCAGAGTTGTTGAGCGCAGGTAAACAGGTAGATGTTTCCCCCTCCCTCACAGGGTTACCATGAGTCAAAAAAACCAACTCAAAGGCAGATAAAAGCAATAAGGAGCAAAGAAGTGGAGGGCAGGGAGTCTTGAAGATGCCCTCATCCACCGGGTCGCCATGAGTCAAGGCCGACCCGAGGGCCATAACAACAACGGTAAGGATGGAGGAAAAGCTCTCACAGGCTGCATCCGTACCAACAGAAATTAGGCAGTCGACACCACTTTAAATGCCAAGTCAATGATGCTATGGAAACCATGCCTTATGAGGGGCAACTTACGGAGCTGGGGATGTTTAGCCTGGAGAAGAGAAGGTTAAGGTGAGTAACGTAGCACTGTTTAGTTTTTAAGGGGAATCAACTGAGGATGGAGCAACTGGTTTTCTTTGGCTCCAGAGTACAAGACACAGAGGCCCATTACAGACGGGCACTTTAGCATGCGCTCCGCGCGTGCTAGGGTAAAATAAGGGGTGTCTTTTCCAACGCCCTTACCCAGCGGAAGGCGGGCCGTCCACACGGCCGCCGCATGAGGACATCACAACCGCAGCCGCCTGTAGACGGGAGCAGTGTGGAGTGACGTCCTCGCTCCGGCGGGCAGGGCGCTTAGTGACGGTTAGGTTTGGTCCACTGGTGGGCGCAGCCGTCACAGGGGGCGGCTGGCGCCAGCAGGAGCCAAGGAGAAAGGGGCAAGCGGCCCCTTTGGCTCCTCCTCCCGCCGAGCGGGGTGGTCTTGGGGCTGGAAGCCCAGGGACACCTTTTCATGGCGGTGGGGAGCGGCGTTTTGCGCGTCCGCCGCAGCCGAAAAGCAGCGGATCGGGGCCGTCAGCGAGGTCCCGTTCTGGCCTGAGCCCCGGATACACCGGGGAAAGGGGCGGGTACAGCCGGCCCCAAATGGGCGGTCTGGCCCGCCAGAATAGGATGTCAAAGTTAGAGGAAAAGGAGTTTCCACTAATATTAGGAAGACACCGTGACTTAAAAGCGTTAGACGTGGTATCGAGGTCGCAGAAGTGGAGTTCCTTCGTTTTGAGCCTGGGGTGCACAACAAACTTAAGTCCCAGGATTCTCCTCTAGAAGTTCTTAACATCAGCCTTGGCAATAAAGCAGCAGCAAACCAGACGTAGTTTGTCCTGCAGAGTACAGCCACGGCCCAAATACACTGAAGAAAAGAGCCAGTTTGAGACTGCTTTAACTGCCTGGCTCAGCGCTAGGAAAGTCCTGGGAAGTGCAATGTTATTGTGGACCAGGCTTCTCTGATAAGGAGGGATGTCTCACAAAAGGACATGTTCCGGTAGAATTTCCTAGCGCTGGAGGGCCGGGGAGTTAAGCAGTCTCAACTGGGCTTATTTCGTTCGTGTGTTTTGGGCCGTTGGCTGTATCTGTTCAGGGTAGAAAGGTTACCTCAGGTTGAGACACTGTTTAACTGCGAAGGGTCAGACCTCAAGGGCCATCCGTCCACCCCATTGTGCCATGCAGAAAAATCTAATCAAAGCAAACCCAGACAGTGTGCCATCCGCCACTGTTTTAAAGACATCCAGAGGGAGAACCACTACAACGACCAAGGAAGTGTGTTGCCACTGCTGCGAACAGCCCTCACTGTCAGGAGTTCCGCCTAATGTTGAGGTGGAGTCTCTTTTCCTGTATGTTTGCATCCATTGTTCAGGATCCTGTTCTCTGGAGCAGCAGAACAAGCCTGCTCCCTCCCTCAATATGATCAGCCCGCAAATTTTAAACAGGGATATCACATCACCTCTTAACCCGTCTTTCTCCAGAACCCTTCACACCATTTTAGTTGCCCTCCTTTGGACACATGGCTTCCAGTTTTCTCAATGTCCTTTTTGAATGTGGCGCCCAAACTGGAGAGCAATATTCAAAGTGGGGGCCTGACCAGAGCAGAATAGAGTGGCACTATTACTTCTCTTTTGATCGAGCACTACTATTTGATGCAGGCCTAAAATCGCATTGGCCTTTTAGCTGCCGCATCACACCTAGTTGACTCATGTTCCATTTGGTGACTACTTGGACTCCCGATTCCTTTCACATGTTGTCTCCTTAAGCCAGAGGCATGTCCCCATCCTATAGCTGTGCATTTCAATTTTTCTGCCCTAAGTGCAGTCTGTTACATTTCTGTTTTTCTCCGTGTTGAATTTCATTTGTTAGCTTTGGCCCAGCTTTCTAGTCTATTCGGGTCATTTTGAATTTTGATCCTGTCCTCTGGGGTATTTGCTACTCCTCCTAATTTGCTGTCATCTGCAAATTCTGTCCTCCAAGTCATTGATAAAGATGTTGAATTGCACTGGGCCCAGGAGAGAGCCCTGTGGGACCCCACTGGTCACTTCTCTCCAGGATGAAAAGGAGCCATTGATGAGGAGACGTACTAAAGCACAGGGCAGTCCTTGCCCATAGAGAAAGCATACCTGTCCACAGAGAATCACGGGGAATCCATGGCCGTATTGAACCAAGTAACCCACATGATTCCCTATGGGCAGGAATTCCCACTGATTCCCCTATGGGCAAGTAACCCTTATGTTTCCCTTTGGGCAAGCGACCCCCGTGCTTCTCTATGGGCAAGTCCTGTCCTTTGTTTTAGTCGCCCTTTGGCTTTCGGCCGCTCCAACCAGCTTCAGACCCATGTCCCAGTTGCCTTGTCTAGTCCCACCTTTTACAAGCTTGTTTGCGAGGATGTCCTGGGGGCCTTGTAACGCAGAAGAGAGGGGAGACACGTGGGGCGTTACCTGCAGGCGACCTGCTTGGTCCAACCGCCGCCGCCGCTTCCTCCTCCTCCGGCTCCGGCCGGCGGTGTCTGGGGGGCGGCTGTGGGGAGGCTGGAGGCCGTGGTGGCGGTGGCGGAGGAGGAGGAGACGGCGTCGGCGCTGGAAGCCGCGCCTGGGTTGCTCACCGCCGCTGTAGTTCCTCCGCCGCCACCGGGGGCCACCGCAGCCTCCGCCATTACTGTTTACCCCACACAGCGATGGCCCCACCGGAACTTCCGGGAGCGCATCCTTCTTCCGGCCGGCTGGTGGGCGGGGCCAACGCCGGTGGGCGGTTCGAGGGTTCTGAGGGGCGGGGCTTATAGGGCGGCTCTCTGAGGGGAGATGGAAACAAGGCTCTGGGAAGGGGGCGGGGCTTATAGGTCTGCTCTCTGAGAAGAGATAGAAAGAAGGATCTGGGAAGGGGGCGGGACTTAAGTCGGCTCTCTGAGGGGAGATAGAATCAAGGATCTGGGAAGGGGGCGGGGCGGGGCGGGGCGGGGCTTAGGTCGGCTCTCTGAGAGGCAGATAGAAACAAGGACAAGGATCCGAGAAGGGCGCACGAGTCAGGAACGCGTGTGTTCTGATTGGTGCTCCCGGTTCTTGAGGCCACGCCCTCTGGGGGTTAGAAAGGCCTATAGGGTTGACGGATGGAAATAGGAAAGGGGCGGGGTTTGGGGAGATTGACGGGCGCTAGGAAGACAGTCGTGCGGCGCGTGAGGGACTGGGCAGCGGGGGGGGGGGAGAAAAGTCCATTGGTCTTTTTTTTGGTGAGGCAGAGGTCACGTGACGCGGAGGAAGGGTTTCTATTGGCGCAACGTTCAAAGCAGGGCTAGGTCCCGACTCCCATCCACACAGCAGAAATGTAATCCAGTTTGAGACAGCTTTAACTGCCCTGGCTCAATGCTAGGGAATTCTGGGAGCAGTAGTTTTGTGAGGCATTTAGCCTTCTTTGTCAGAGAGCTCTGGTGCCACAACAAAGTACAATTCCCAGAATTCCCTATCACTCAACCAGGGCAGTTAAAGCGGTCTCAAACTGGATTATCCCTGCAGTGTGTTCTGGGCCATAGTCTGTGGGAATGTATAGACTAAAAAGTGGACGGCGACGACACCCCAAATCCACTAAGGACAATAATAATAATAATAATAATAACATTTAATTACATCCTTCTCTGAAGATGGAAGCGGCTTACATTAAAACAAACCAATAAAATAAATATCAATACAACATCGTAACATTATAACCCTGCCCTTCCCTAACCCTGCCATCAGTAATAATAAAACACAATTAAATGATCAATTATTAAACATTCATAGTTAAATAAGTAATTAACAATTATTAACAACTTTTATTGGGCCAATAAAGGTATTTGCCTGTTGTGTGTGTGTGGATTTGGGGTGCTGTTGTGTGGCCCACATGCAGGTGACCAGAGGTCCTAACCTGGGTTGTTGTGGTTGTTGGATGCCTTCCAGTCCTTTTGGACTCATGGCAACTCTAAAGCAGGGTTTTCTTGGCAAGTTTCCTCAGAGGAGGTTTGCCATTGCCTTTCTCTGAGAGAGTGTGAGTCGCCCAAGGTCTCCCAGTGGGTTTCCATGGCTGAGCTGGGATTCGAACCCTGGCTAGACAAGATCCTGAAGTGTGAAGATATACAACTGAGTACTAATGTTAGACTCGTCCAAGGCATTGTAGCCCTGTTGCCATTTACGGATGTGAGAGCTGGACAGTGAACAGAAGGGATAGAAATGAAATTAACTCGTTTGAGAAGCGGTGCTGGAGAAAAAGGGATGGTTAAGAGTCACAGGCCTTCATTCTGTCTACATCCTTCTTTTAGAGTATTTGTGTGTGTGTTGAAGAATGGTAATTTACAATTTATGAGCAGACTGTCCAATGTTATTGTGACTTCATTTAACGATTCTGCTTGTTGCAATTTTGTATGTCAGATTTGTTCCTGTCTGCTCTTTTGCACAGAAGCTGCCCACAATGTTCCTCTGTAGGAAAACATAATGATGAATGGAAGTGGGAAGCCTATTGGAAAAGAAACAAAAGGGAAAGAAACTTGCATAAATTATCAAAATCCTCTTTGTTGTGGCATTGCTTTGTGGTTTTAGGTCCATGCATTAGAAGAAAACAATGAATGAAGAGAGACCTTAACCACCTCAATGGCTCCTCTCCATCCTGTCCTTACCTAGCAATATTTAATTTTTCAGGGATCTACCAAAACCAAAAGTAGAGTCAGTGAGGGCAAGGCAGCCAGCGGAGCATCTTTATTTTGTCTTGACATATTTGATGTTTAAAAAACTGGCAGCCAGCAAATGTGATTAGTGGTCAAAGTCTGTAGAATCGGTATGTAGAGAGATCTTGTAGCACCTTTGGGACTAACTGAAGAGAGTAGTTGGCAGCATGAGCTTTCCTAGACTTATGTCTACTTCCTCAGATGCATTCCTCATCCCATCTGCCCTTGGGCAGATTTTTTAAAAAAACAACTTCTGAGCGGTTGACATGTTCATAAACATTGCATAACAGCTCAGTAGCTGGGACAGGCCTCATTGCAATCAGCTAAAGTCAATAGTCTTATAGCTAGGAGCTATGGAGACTTAAAAGTGTGCATTTTATTGTTATGTGTTGTCAGGTTAGCTTTGACTTATGATGGCCCTCTGAATTAGAGGCCGCCAAGATCCCTTGTCCTCCACTGCCCTACTCAGGTCTTCTAAACTCAGAATGGTGGCTTTTTTGATGGACTTAATCCATATGGAGCGAGGTCTCCCTCTTTTCCAACTGTCTTCAAATTTACCAAGCATTATTGTATTTTCCAGTGAGTTACATTGCATCATGATATGCCTCATTTACATGTTTTGGTTTCTAGAAAGAGTTTATACCTGATTTGCTCTTGGTCCCACTTTTTGACATCCCATGTTCTCTGTAGAACTGTCCCGTCGTAGCACCATATTTCAGATGAGTGGATCCCCCCAACCACCTTCTTCACTATGTAGAGAGATTTTGTAGCACCTTTGAGTCTAACAAAGAAAGAAGTTGGCAGCATGAACTTTGGTAGACTTAAACCTGCATCTGAGGAAGTAGACTTAAGTCTATGAAGGCTCATGCTGCCAACTTCTTTCTTTCAGTTAGTCTCAAAGGTGCTATGAAATCTCTCTACATACTGATTCCACAGCAGACTAACTATCTTTGAATTCTACAGCTTTCTTCACTGTCTAGCATTCATGTTTCTATCTGTCTTTGCCTGCTTGCTTTAGCCGATATGCAAAGGGATCCTGTATTGTCTTTGAGAATAACTGTCCAAAATATATTGTGACATAAGCTTTTGTAGACATAAGCCTACTTCCTCAGATGCATGGATTTCTTTTGCCAGTTTATTTGGCTTATGGTAGCGAATTGTCCGATCCACCATTTATTTATTTATCAATTCATTCCAGTACTCCTTGGTTTGTGCCTTTGTTTAATACTACAATTGTTCCTCTCAAGTACACTAAAATATTACTCAAAACTAATTTGGCTCAGAGCCTGGAAACACAACTTTTTTGCACTGCCAGCATGCCCCATCTGGCTGGAGGATTCTGAGAATTGTACTGTGAAAAGTAACATTCCTAAGCTGTGGTTTGATTTTTCAGAAGACATGTATGTATGTATGCTTTTGAGAATGGATAAGCCCTCAAATTCACAAATGTTTTCCCCCCAAAAGTTCATATTACTGTCTCTTCCCCCAACGGAAAGAGTGGTTCCAGAGTGCCAGCTGCTTTCTTCTGTTAATGATAAATGGTCAACACGAAGCCTCTGGCTGGAATGCAGGACAGCTGGAGCCAAGATCATTCTGTTGCAATTCCCACCATGCCTGCCTTCCTCCAGTCCTGGTCATGTGAAAAAATCAGCTAGCATATGGTCAAAAGAAACACACACAGAGGTAAGGATGTGGCCAGATTGCCACCTTCTTTGGCTGTCAAAGGCTACTCAAACATTAAGTTGTTGACTGGGTAGGCCAAAATAAATAGGAGATAGGAGTGGCAGTGTTTTCAAAAATACATTGGTAAATCGTGTGGACACAGTTTAAAATGCCTTAGGCAATACCAAACTGCATTGGATTAAAATTTACAGTTCAGTAATTTTTAGTACTCTGCATCAGCATGGGTAGTCATCCAGTGTGTGTGTTTTCTACATACAATGCCAGTGGCAATTTTAATTCATTTAAAATAATGTACCATACATAGGGCTGTAATGTTCTGTTGACTAATAGTTTAAAAGCCTTTGGTCTAATTAAAAACATCTGCCCCATTAATCAAGCAGGGAGGGGTTTTTTGGACTAAGTAAGGATGATAATTTGTAATACACGTTTTTACACAAATTAAGCGTCTCAGATGCCATTTCAGGAGATGAATAAATCTTAAAGGATTTCCCCCCCTTACAGCCCTTTAGTGTCTAGTTTGTGTCTCAGAACTGATTTTTAACCTTTTGGAGAATTGCTAGTAGAATTCTGGAAGATAGTAGAGACAAACTATAAATATTGAAAAACAAAGATGTACTAAAGAAGCACAATGGAGAGACTTTTATTGGAGTTTATTTTATATATGGAGCTTTTTGTGTTTAAAGGCATTCAAAAATGTGATTTATTTGCCAACACTATAACCTGCATAGACCTCCGGACCAGAATGATAAGAATCCAGAATTCTGCCACTTCAGTTTGTCACAAAGATAATCCTTCTGACAGAGCTTTTTTTGTCAAAACAAATCAGACTGGTCCAATAAAAAGACAGATTGTAGTCTAGCTGCTATAGATATGAGAGACCCACCACTTTCCATTAACTCAGTGTGTAATTTTGGTTTACTGAATGCATATGGCTCTTTATTAACAAGGGCTAGTCTGAGATATGTTGCTCCCCAATGCAAGTTCCAAATAACACTCTTCACCCATCCAAACCAAGGTGCCTAGTACCCAAAGCCACCCGATTTATTTTGGCTGTGAGGCATAAAAAAACACAATCACCTCTCCCTATTTTTTGGATGTCTTTAAACAGGGGTTGGATGGCCAGTTTTCAAGAGTACTTTACTTTTATATTCCTGCATGGTGGGAGATGGGATTAGATGATCTTTGTAGTTCCTTCCAATTCTATTATTCTATCCTTGGAAGTCATATTGCAATCATAACACCTCAACTAACCATTTGTAGCCATTTCATGCGTCACTTTATTCTGCCTAATGGTAGAGCCAACCTTCTCCATTGACAACGAATGTATAAAATGTCCTTGTTTCTAGTAGCTTCCAAAAGCAGATTCTAGACATTGTACTCCACAAGAAGGAATATTTTTGAGATCTGAACCTTTTTGGCTGATGCGCAGGAAACTCTATCAATGATTGCCTGTCTTGTTTTCTGTAGTCCCTGGTTGTTGCTTTACTTTGAATGTATTTTCACTTTTCGTAATTGATTTGTATTTTTTTTTGTCCTTCTTTATTATTTAATTGACTGTTGACTGTGAGCTGTTTTAAAATGTGCTGATTGGCAGAAAAGTGACCTTTAAATGCCAATGATCATAGCCATATAATGGGTCAACTTGCAGTCTAGAGTTAAGGAGGGCAATTGGGAAATGATTAAACAGTTGCACCTTTCTGACCTGCTGCTTTCATTTTTCCATGGGTTTCTGTGCACTGAAAGGATGATTGGGAAGCCTTCCTTTATTTTAGGAAGCTGCACTGCAGCTGTACTTCGACATATTGTCAATATAAGAAGATCTTTGCACAGTGAGTGTTTCCTAAAATGATTGTACTGTTTTGATTATGCTATTACCGCTGAATACAGAGGACTCTAGAACTTCCACTCTGTGATGTAAAAGATGTGATTTTATCAGATTCAGAGCTTATTGTGAAGAAATCCTACAAAGATGATAAAGTATACAAAAAAAAACACCTGGGAAAATTAGGAAAAAGTAGTGTTTTCTGGGTCCCCCCCCCTCAAAAGGCTGCTCCTCCCGAGCAACTGGGAAAATTTGAGGGGGGGGGGGAATTGATGCTGGAACATTATCTTTTAGAATGATTAATAGTCTTTTTTTCCTTTTCTCAGTTCTTTTTATGGGACTCAGTGTTTTATTTCTACTGGACTCTATGGAGAACTAAAGGAGATAGAATACTTTTCTCCGTTTTACTAATATTGATGTGTTTTTTTCTGTTTATTAAAAATTCTTTTTTGCTTGCTCTTAATGAGCTGGAAAAACCTATGAGGTTCTTTAGGGTTCAGGACCTTGTAGCTCAATATGTAATGAAAAATAATTTTAAAGGCAATTATATTTGTAATTATTGCTGGACCAAATGTTTAATATACTAAATGTTATGATTTTATGCCAAAGAAAATAATGCACAACACATTTTATGTTCTTAAACCAAATGTGACTTTTAGAATGTAAAAGGTGCTAATATTGAAAATCTCTCCCCCCCATTTTTCTGAACATCTATATTTTTTCTGGAACAGAGGAGACAATGTATTTTCCTATGCATTGTTACAAAAATTTTAGAAAGTTCACATCTCTAATCATATGCGTGAGAGAGCTACAGACAAAAGTATTTTCATATTTGTTAAAGTTCTGAGGTGGTTTTGGGGTGGGGTGGGACGTTTGTTTTTTGCTTCCCATGGTATACAATCTTATCTCTCAAAGTAACATGAAACATCCATCGCTATTCAAAATCTGGGATTTCTTTTTAATTATTAAACTATGTTATTATTTATGGTTTCTTTTTAAAAACATGGGGTAACAAATAAAAATTTAAGCTAAAATGTCCATGCATTGAAATTAGAACCTGCCTTTCTGCCCACAAAATATTACAAGAAAGCAATATCACCAAAGCCAGAACTTTAAAAGAGCTCACTTGATGTGAGCAGCAGGAAAGTAATGGTGGGGTGAACGGTTTTATTTTCACTGTTAACATGTTATCTCCCTCTCTATCAGTTGTTCTCAAACCTGCACCCATTGGGTGTGTGGAACTATAACCCCACCTCTTACCATTGTGGCATCAGCAATGTTGGCTAGGCCCTATGGGAGTTGTAGCTCAACACACCTGAAGAAGGCTGCACTAATGAAATGTTTAGCAGCAGTAACTGGAATAAAAATGTTTCACAGCATATAAAGATAATTAGACATAACAAATTTGGTGTTCACTTACCAAAACAGTGTCGCAAACGAAGTTGAACCTGCAGATCTTCCCAATTTGTTTTGGGTTTTCACTTTAGGTGGTGACTTGATTGTTCATCCATATGTGAAGGAGGCTTTGAACTGCAGGAGGCCTGTTGTTGCCTTGGAGAGCACAATCATTACACATGGCATGCCATATCCCCAGAATCTAAGGTTAGCCATTTTTCTGATGTAGCAAAAGTAGAACTGGCAAATGTTATATCTTCTGGGATTTGTGTTGAAGTCCCATTAAATACTGTGGTGTAGTGAAATGGTGTCTCTTATATAAAATGGCAAAACCATAGTTTGCTTTTTGGAATGTATAGATATTTTTATTATTTTCAAGCTGTTGATAGATGAATCTATGGAGATTATTGCCCTTCCAATTCACCTGTGGATAGACGCAGGATTTAACACTCAAAGACGGATTTTATCACACTGCCCCATAGCCAGGCAGTATGCAATCTGCTTTTCCTGGCTTCTAACACAGTTTTTCAAGAATGGGAGTGTTCAAAATTCTTACCACTTTAACTCCCCTTTCTGCCTCCTAGTTTTCCATTATTTTTCTTCAGATAGTTTGTCTGTATTCCCCTCTCCTTTTAAAAAAAAAAATTGGCAGCAGTGTGCGCATATTCTGTCAACTTGTCAAATTAAAAACCTCCAGGTGTGTGTGTGTGCTGTGTGCATTTGGGTCATTACAGATTATGGCAACCCTAAAACAACCCCATCCTGTTTTTTTGTTGTTGTTGTTGTTTTTTGCAAGATTTTCCCCCTGATTGCCACCCCAGAATGCCATCTTTCCTTAAATACACATATGTAGCACAAGCATTCACACATTGTATCAATTTGCCAAATTGAAAGGGAAACATTTGTAATATTCGCATTGTAGCATTCACATATTCTGTCACACACATTAAAAAATAATTTTAAAAATGCCACTTGCAAAGTGAGATGTTGTGCTGGCAGCAAGAAAATGAAAGGGAAATGTAGCACAAGCAGACACATTCTGTCAATATGTATCAATCTGTAGAACAAGCATTAGCATAATCTGTCAAAAATAAAAATACAAAAAAAAAAAAAAAAAGAAAGAAAGAAAGAAAGAAAGAAAGAAAAGGGAGAGAGAAAAAGCTGCCTGTGCGAAGGGAGGCATGTTCTGCCCTCTGACCTAAATCCCGCCCCTGAACTTGACCCGACCATGATTGGGGCCAAGTTCCCATTTGCCAGCAGCAGGGAAGAAATGAGTTTTCCTAAAAGACACGGGAAATAATCCATTTTCGGAAAAAACGCTCTAAGGGGAACTAGCCCCAGATCGGGTGTGCAAAACCCTAATTCTGATGTATTTAAACCGGTGCCAATGGGAACTTCCGACTTTTAATCTGGGTTACAATTTGGTACAAAAGGTAGTCTGAATGGCCCTTCGGTGACTGCTCACTGTTGCAAAGAAAAGGAACTGACCAAGGCTGAATTCCCTCTCTTCATCTTGTTTTTAAAGGCTTCTCTCTCTCTTCTCATGAATCAGGACATGTTCCAACATCTCTGTCTCCCATTTTTCTCTCTTTTAGTATAGATTAGGATCAGGCTGTCTTATCCTAAGAATGTATTTCTTTAAGAAATACATTTTGCCTCCTTCTGAGGATTCTAAACTTATTTTCAGCCTGCATTTAGATTCTTTTAAATTTATCCTCCTAAGATGGGCATTTCTACTGCTGCTGGAATAAAAGCTATAGCAGGCCTTTCCAGTAAGAATCTCTCTTCTCTATTCCCTCTAACAGGTTTGAGTGTTAGACTAGGGCTCTGAGAGGTTAGGGGACAATTCTGGCCCAAGAGTGAGATGTGTTGCTCAGCAGAGGATCCAAATTAACAGAAGCAATGCAAGCAAAGTGTAGGGAAAAGACAAAGTTTATTTCTGCAGCAAAATTAAGGCATACATTCAAGTCCAGACTAAGACAACTGAATGGTTTCAGAGTCCAGCTTTTACAATTGGTAAACAATTAGAAAGAACATTAACATCTTAGATAAAGCACATCCACTCTGACTACCATTCATCAAGACCTTTGGATAGGTCCTGATATGGCTGTTTGTTCGAACCTGTTTATCAAAGCAGATTTGTTTTGGGTTCAGTCAGCAGGACTTTTGAGTGTTTACAACAAAGAGTCACTTAAGAAAGGTATTTCTTCATTAACACTTGTAAATCAGGGATTAACACTTGTATTGGAGGATGTTCCCCTTGTTCTCTGTGTGTTGAACATAGGGCCAATGCAGGAGTATAAGGAGCAAAGGGTCACTGATTCATTTCTATGTACAGTGGTACCCCGGGTTACGAATTTAATTCGTTCCGCCGCCGCGTTCGTAACCCGAAAAGCTTTCGCAAGCCGAAAACCCATAGGCGCTAATGGGGAAAAGCCGCGATTTGGTGCGAAAAAGCGCCGAAAAGCACCAAAATTTCTTTCGTAACCCAAAATAACCTTCGTAACCTGGAACAGTTTTTTTCAATTGATTTTTTTCGTAACCCGGAAATTTCGTAAGGCGGCGCATTCGTATCCCGGGGTACCACTCTA
>NC_056526.1:25375712-25399333 GCF_019175285.1 Sceloporus undulatus | reverse complement strand
TTTTTTTCAATTGATTTTTTTCGTAACCCGGAAATTTCGTAAGGCGGCGCATTCGTATCCCGGGGTACCACTGTATAGGTAGTGTCTTTCTGACTGCTGAAGGAAGGAGACTCTAAACCTGCACATCCAGAATAATAATACTGTGGAAGATCTGGGCTAAAAGATAACTAGACACTTCCTGGATTTATAGGAGTGGTTTGTTGACAAAGTGGCCATAGAAGATTTATCCATGTAGCCAGAAAGTTAATCTGATGATTAACTTTGTTTTGTCTAATTCTTTGCAAATAAATAATAACTGAAGAAAAGGAAAAGTGAATAGAGATGTGATAAGGAATTGGGCAAGGATGTTTCTTTCTCAGTTACCTTCCTTGATTGCTTTTTTAAAACCTCTTCTTTTGTATTATCATATGCTGAACTGCTGTAGGATGGCAAGAGAGGTGGAAGAAATTGTACAAACAAATGGATCTGTACCAGCAACAATTGGTGTTCTAAATGGATGTATCCATGTGGGCCTCCAAGATGAAGAACTTGAGGTTCTAGCAAAAAGCAAAAATGTTGTGAAAGTGTCTCGAAGAGACATTCCCTATGTTCTCAGTCAGGTATTGAACAGAATTCTCTTTTTTTCTTGTTTGTCTGGGCCAATTCTAGGTCAGGGACATCTCAACATTGCAGAAGGGGATCAGAACTTTTATTTCCTCAAATAGGTAGATGTTCAGGAAAATTTCTGCAGACTCAGGCCTAAAACACACAGGAAAAAAAGAGCAGCTTCCGACTGGTTTGGGGGCATGGCATGCAGATGATACATGCCCCCAGATTGGCTGGAAGCCACTCTGGAACTGCTGAATGTGGCCTTTGGCTGCTGGAAAAAAGGGGGTAGAAAAAGTGCTCCTTACTGGTGGCCTGTTTGGGACTACGGTGGTGGCCTGCTTTCAGAGCAGACCATCCAGTTACCACAGTCCTATGTCAATCAGGGGCTGACCAGGGCTGGAGTGGCCTTTAGTTTCCTTTGAAGAGAGGAATCTTTGAGTTTTGTGTGTACATGTATACATCTATACATGTAAATATAGCTATACCGTATATACTCAACTATATGTCAACCTCATATATAAGTCGAGGGCAGGTTTTGGGGCCAAAATTATGGATTTTGATATGACTCGTGGATAAGTCGAGGGTAAAACCTAGGGGCATGTAACAAAAGATCTAAAGTGGATGAACCAAAGGAAAACAACGCCAAAGAACTTACAAAATTCCAGCAGGCATAACTATTTCTACTCATACTAATGGCTGGATGGATAAGAGACTAGAACGGGGTCAATGTTTCCAAGGCAGATTAAACTCTTGCCTTTCACCATGTGAGTTAAAAATATAGTACTTACATTGACCCGTGGATAAGTCAACCCAGGTTTTTTGGGTCGATTTTTTAACCTAAATTTCTGGACTTACACATGGGTATATACCGTATGTGTGTGCTAAGACAATCTGTAATTTTTTTCTAATGATGTTTTTAAACAGAGGCTGGATGGCCATCTCTTGGGAGTGCTTTGATTGTGTGTTCCTGCATGGCAGGGGGTTGGGCTGGATGGCCCTTGTGGTCTCTTCCAACTCTATGATTCTACAGTCTTAACAGACCAAGGTCCTATAATTTTTAAAAATATATATCTTTGCCCGACAGTAGTAAAATCAATGAGTGGGCTAAACACCCATTATTTCCTTCAGTCATATGCAGTCTGGATTATGACTGTCTGTTTCATGACAGGGCTTATCTGGTGGAACTACTGTGGCAGGAACCATGTTTGTGGCCCACAAAGCAAAGATTCCTGTGTTTGTGACAGGAGGAATTGGAGGGGTCCACCGTGAAGGAGAGAAAAGTAAGAAGCATGATATTACTTCTGAATCGAAGGTTTAATTCCCAAATGCTGCTTCATTTCCTCTCATCTTTTTTGGATCTGTTTATTCCACACCAGGTAAGATATGGGAATCATACAACTCTCCACATGCTGCTGGACTCCAACTCTCAGTGTTCTTCACCCTAAACTGTGCTGGCAAGGGCTGCTGGGAGTTATTTTTCAAATATATATGGAATACTGCATGATTTCCACCCACACATTGGGCCCATTCCATTTTATTTACTGTTTGTTATTGGAGTATGGGAGTTATTGGAAGATTAACCAATGAAAGGTGAATCCACACTGGGACTGTTCCATTTTATTTACTGTTTGTACCATGCCAGGAATGCGGTGGCTCAAATGGTTAAGATACTGACTCTGTTGACTGCAAGATCAGCAGGTTGGCAGTTCGAGGCCCGCATGATGGGCTGAGCTCCAATCACTAGTCATAGCTTCTGCCAACCTAGCAATTCAAAAGCATGCAAATGCAAATAGATAAATAGGTACCACTTCGGTGGGAAGCTAAACAGTGTTCTGTGCAGTCATGCTGGCCACATGATCACAGAGTAGTCTCTGACAACGCTGGTTCTTCAGCTTAGTAACAGAGAAGAGCACCACCCCCTATGGTCGGAGATGAGTTGACAACCTTGTCAACAGGGAATACTTTTACCTTTACCATGCCAGCGTGATTTCTCCCTCCTCATACCTAGCAGAATAACCTACTATGCAAATTAAGTATGTACAGTACATGCAAATGGCTTTTAAGTTACACAGGGCACATAGTATAGCTTTTCCTGGTTCCCAACTGGAGAGGCTGGTGTGGTCTTACCATTAGGCAGACTGACGCAGTCATCTCAGGTGTCAAATACTTTAAAGAGGAAAGAGTGGCAATCTCACAAACTATTATTCCTGGGCTCCCTGGCTGATGTATTGGAGGAAAGAGTTATTTGTGCCAGTCAGACAGCCTGCCCATTGCCCCAGGTTTAGTGGAAGACACTATTCCGATTGCTAGTACTGACATATATTTCAGATGCTAGTCCAGTCAGTTTCTGAACATGGAATGGGGAGGGGCAAGTTGCCATCTGGTTTTGCCTCTCAGTCAGCAAAATATCTTCAGCTGGTTGTATAAGGAGGAGACATAAGCCACTCATAATAGATCATATGTTTTGAATGCAAACGTCCTGGTCATAGACTCTTAGGCTGATGTCACACTGCAGAAATAAAGCTACCACTTTTAACTTCCATCGATCAAAGTTATGGAATTCTGGGATTTTCAGTTTAGTGGGGCACCAGAGCTATCCAAATGGAAGGCTAAATAGCTCACAAAACTACACATCTTAGAATTCCATAGCATTGAGCTATGGCACTTAAAGTGATGTTAAACTGCTTTTTTTCTCCACTGTGTCAGCAGCCTCAGATAACAGGTGCTGGAAAAGATCTCTAGATATGTTAAATGTAAGAAAGCATGTAAAATTTCTTGGTTTTGCTTTCAAGAGAACAGTGGAAGACTTTGGGGTAGTGGGAGCAGATGGGGACTGTGGGATCCATTCCTCACACGCTTTGGCCTGTTACAGACTGCCAAGATAAAGCTGCTTTGAGTCTCTTTGGAGGTATGCTGTTTAAATGATGCATGCATCCTAAGAATCCGGAAGCTGCACCAAAGCTGCACTCCAGTGCTTAGGAATGGACCCCCCCTTTGGCGCGACCTCCGGACTCTTAGGACCCATGCTTCATTTAAATAGCATACCTCCAAAGAGACTCGACAGTGGAACACATTTCCTCAGAGTGTAGTGGAGTCTCCCTCCTTGGAGGTCTTCAAATGGAGGCTGGGTGGCCATCTGTCGGGGATGCTTTGATTTGGATTTCCTGCATGGCAGGGGGTTGGACTGGATGGCCCTTGTGGTCTCTTCCAACTCTATGATTCTATGAGAGAGTCTATGAGAGCTTTATTTTGGCAGTCTGTAACAGGCCTTTGTCTACTGAAAGCTTCAGTGCAAGCCACAGCCATTTTCTTGCATGAGGTAGAGTTCAAATGTCACCTCCTCCCCACAGCTGAGACCACCACTCAATACCTATTAAAAGTCTTGCTGAACCAGTCAGATTTCAATTCATTCTTTTTGTGTGCTTGTGTTGCCTGAATCAGGTAGCTTCACCTAATTGCCTGGCTGAAAATCTTCCATGAGCTATTCTTTGCCCTGAAAGGCAAGCTCTTCTGGATACTAGTGGCCATTTCTCTTAGGAAAGAAATGACAGGTTGTTCAACTGGGCTACGACACTGGAAGAATTGATTAACTTCTCTCTCTGTGTGTGTCACAACCTCAATACATACATGGAGAAACCAAGATACTGCTTTGAATGTAAAATCAAGACATGTTAAGCATGTTCATATATTTAATTTCACATCAAGTTTGGCTCTTAATCCCTAGAAATCAGAGCTTGGAAAGGTTATCTTTTGACCACAAATCTCAGTCTTCCAGATGGCATGGCCATTAGTTGTAATACAAAAAAGGATTTTTTTAATATCCTGCCTTGGAAGCTACTGTCAATGAGAGAGAATTATCTTTGTCAGCATTGTCCAGTGGTCTGGCTCAGTATAAGGCAATTTCATACATTATGCCAATACTGAATTTTGCTTCCTTTTCCTGGTTGCCCACTTTAAAGCCTTTGAAATCTGGCAAAAGGACTTTTCTCCAGCATGTTATTTCCCTATCTTGTTCTCCAGTATATATTATTGCCTCCTTTTCAGCTTTGGATGTGAGTGCAGACCTGACAGAGTTGGGTCGTACTCCAGTTGCTGTGATCTCTGCAGGTATCAAGTCGATACTTGATATTGGTAAGACATTGGAATATTTGGTAAGTAAAGCTAACTGCACAGGGGAGGGGAGGACCTGGAAGTGAAGGCTGATAATAATATAATTCCTGAATTATTGACATTCAAATGAGTATGTTGGATAGTAATAGAAAAATAGGAAATAATAGGTGGGGGAGGGAGGAGGCTGTGATGACCTCTCTTGAAAAAAACAAAACTTCCCTGGATCCTACTTTTCCTACTCTACTGGATAACTATAGGCCAGTCTCCAATTTTTGGGCAAGGTGTGGTTGCTTCTCAACTCCAGGCATTGCTGGATGAGACAGATTATCTAGATCCATGTCAGTCTGGTTTTAGGCCTGGCTATGGAACATAAATAGATTTGGTCACCTTGGTGGATGACATATCCAGGGAACTAGACAGAGGGAGTGTGATCCCATTGGTTTTGTTAGACCTCTCAGCTGTTTTTGATACATCAATCATGGTATCCTTCTGATTCACCTCTCTGGGATGGGGCTTGGAGGTTTTACAGTGGCTCCTTTCTTTCTTGGAGTGGTGTTCTGAGAAGATGGTGCTGGGGGATTCCTGTTTGACTCTTGGCTACTGTCCTTTGGAGTTCCTCAGGGCTCAGTTTTGTCTCATATGTTATTTAACACATACATGAAACCACTGGGAGAGGTTGTCTGGAGTTTGGGAGTAAAGCGTCACCAGTACGTTGATGATACCCAGCTCTATCACTCCTTTCCACCTAATTCCAAGCAGGCTGTTCCTATCCTGCTCTAATATACTGGATGAGGGCAACAAATTGAAACTTAATCCAGACAAGACAGAGGTTCTCCTGGTTAGACAAAAGATAGATCTAGGAATAGGGATTCAGCGGGCTGCCATAAGTGAGGGTATTCCTAGATTCAGCACTGAGCCTGGAAGCCAAGGTATCAGTGGTGACAAGGAGTGCTTTTCCACAGCTAAAACTGGTGCACCCTGGATAAGTCAGATTTGGCCATGGTGGTACATGCTTTGGTTACATCCCGGTAGGATTACAGTAATGCACTTCATGTGGGGCTGCTCAGAAATGTCAGTAGGCCCAAAGAGCTGCATCCAGGTTGTTTACTGGATCTGGCTACAGGGAGCATACAACTCCCTTGTTGCAACAGCTCCACTGGCTGCTGATCTGTTTCTGGGCACAATTTAAAGTGCTGGTTTTGACCTATAAAGCCCTATATGGCTTGGGTCCAGGCTATTTGAAGGACTGTATCTCCCTTTATGAACCCACTAGAACACTGAGAGCATCCAGAGAGGCCCTCCTCTCTGTCCCACCACAGTCTCAGGTGGGTTTGGTGGGAACAAGAGAGAGGGCCTTTTAATTGGCTGCTTCCAGCAGTGTTGCCAACAAGCTTCAAAGATATTCCCTGGAATGTTTTACCAAAATCCAATATCCCTGGAATTCCCCAATATTTAATGGAATATTCAGTCAAAATCCCCAGAAAGAAATTAATTTAATTCCCTGGATTCTGGGGAAGTTCCGGGAAATTGGCAACTCTGGCTTCCAGGCTCTGGAACTCCCTCCTTAGAGAGGCCAGGATGGCTCCACCCCTGCTTCAGTTTTGGCAGCAGATAAAAACATTTTTATGCCTCCAGGCTTTCTCACACTGACATTGGTGATATAAGAGTTTTATAAAGAGACTCAACTTGTAATACAAAAGCCATTCCCATCAGGGTTTGTATTCATTCCTTCAGTGTTCCCACCCATCCATTTCTACTCATTGTCTCTATTATTTCCTTTTCCTTTGTCGCTGGTGTCATCATTATTTTCCTTCTTTGCAAATGTAACATGTAATTGGTCAATGAAGAAAGCCAATGTAATAGTGTGAGGTCACTGCCAGTCAGGAGGAAATGACAATACCACTACCTTTATTTATTTCCACATATTCATCTAAATGACTCTGTTTATTTTATAATGAGAAGGAACATACTGGAAGGTTTGGAGAAAAGTGTAATCAGTGTAGGCTAAAAGTGGTCAAGTACAGAGCTTGAAACAGTTCATTTTTGGATTAAAATCCCTAGAGTCACATTCTCCTTGCCATCTGGGCTTTTACTTTGACTGTTGACCTTCCCTTTCTACCTCTGCAGGAAACTCAAGGTGTCTGTGTGGCCACTTTTGGAGAATCAAGAGAGTTCCCAGCTTTCTTTTCACACCAGAGTGGCTTTCAGACACCATTTCAGGTGAAGAATGAGGAAGATGCTGCTCAAATGATTGGTGAGCTGTAGGTGGAATAAAGTGCTCTTGCTGCATGAGTGGAGTCAGACTGGGATTTAAATCAGGGTTTGAGAAATCAGTGTACTGGACTATAGCTCCCTGAATCCAATGGTTACATTGCCCAGTGCTACCAGCGGTCATACTGGCCAGAGGATTCTAGGGGCTATAATCCAAAAAAGGAATTGCTGCAAGTTTAGCTTTGTTTATGCATTGCTGCAATTCCCCATGCATGTTTCATCACTTCCTGCCCCAAAGAAAATGTAGGCTTTCTAGAGATTTCCCACATCCATTTGTCTCCTCTAATCGATCATCTGATTTCATTTTCATTTTCCCCTTGGTCCTTAAACCTCAGATTTCTGCTCTTATGCCCTCTATTTTTGTAGATCAAGAGAATTAGGGCAGCCAAAGGAACAGTTGTATTTCAAAATCTGACTTTGTACTGCCAGGGAAGAAAAGATCAAAAATATAATGGATCATGAAACAATGGGAGTTTCGAAGTCCTTATTGCAAACAGAGCTATGTTTCTGAAGTTCTGTGGCTGTGGAGGATAGTGGGATATTTTTTCATTTTTCTTACTCTGTCATCCCAGTCAGCTGGGATCAGAAAAAGTTGCTTTAGGTATGCATGATCACTAGAATCATAGAATCACTCAGTGGAGAAGGAACTGGGAGGATAGCTAATCCACCCTGTTTCAGAAATCTTACAATTATAGTGCCAGATCCTGTCTGATCTTGGAAACCAAGCATGGTCAGCCCTGGTTGGTACTGGGATGGGAGGCTGCCAATGAATACTAGGTGCTGTTGACTCTCAAGTCTGCAGTTTGTCTTGTTCTCAAAAGTAGTGTACAAGAGGTACAAAACAGTATGCCTCCACCTTTGCAAAGAAACAACAATAGCAGTTTTCTCCCATCACTTTAGAAATAAAAAGAAAGACTATGTCACATTAGATTAATCTTCTTTCTCAGACAAATCATTGGCCTTGCAATTGGACAGTGGAGTGCTGATTGCAGTGCCTTGTCCAAAGGAACAAGCAGCATCCGGACACCTTATTGAAGAAGCAATCCAGCAGGCCTTGGAGGAGGCTCGGTAAGAATTTCTTGAGTCCTATCCCTCTTTTTGTAATGATTAAACCTGTAATTATGTAGGCAATTATGTTCATGCTAGTATCTGCGCTTAGAAGCTTAGCATAGATTATAAGCTTCAGTTAAATGTACCTTCTCCCACTGCTGCTCCTGGAGTGGAATATATTCTAAAACTTAGAAAAACCTATTTGGATTCTGTCATCCCCTGTTTCTACCCAGTCAGTTCTGTGTACATGTGGCTTCTGCTGTCAACACACAGAATAGTTTTATCCTTCATTCAATCTGACAGAGAAGATCGCCCATCATCACATTTGTTAAAACAAAATGTGGATTGTGTGCTTTCTTGGCAGACAGACTACTCAGATTATAGACATCCAGGCACACCTTTACAGTGATGTATTTGTACACAATCTTTGGTTGGGGGGGGGGGTAATGGGTTTGTAGAATAGATATGCCGGCTGTCACAAGGTAGAAAAATAAGTTGGTATTTTTTTAAATTTTATTTTACTATAGATACCCAAGGCATTTAATTATGCATTGTTCATATTAATCAGTCAATAAGTGATATTCTGTAACTTGATTATCTGTTCTCATCCTGGATACTTCTTGTTACATTTTTAGGGGAAAAGGTATCATGGGAAAAGAACTCACACCCTTCCTGCTGCAGAGAGTGAATGAATTATCCAAAGGGGAATCTCTGAAAGCCAGTATCCTTTCCTAGTAATGTGTGTACATTTATGGGCCTAGATGCCACCTGTTGATGAATTTAATTGGTATATTTTTAGGCAGGGACTATTCAGAGGTGTTTTGCCATTGCCTTCATCTGAAATATAGACAAGAGCACCTGGTTTCTTGACACCCTCCCTCCCCCATTAAAGTACTAACCAGACCTGACCTTGCTTAGCTATCAAATATAGTCAAGGTCTGGTGCCTTCTGGGTATTCTCCTGCAATATAGTCCAAAAAGCCAGTTTATAACGTCTTCAAGTTTTCATAAAGTCTGGAATTCTGGAAAAAATAGTACCCTAAATTTCTTCCAGATTAGGTTTGTTTTGTTTATGCACACAGATTTGAATCTCTTTCTTCCCAAGAGAGGCGGCACATCATGCCACACATGATACAAGCCAGATGCTCTGATGCTGGGTAGAGAGACAAATGTTTAGCCACTGCAAGGAGCAGGAACTTGGGCTAGACAAAATTTTAGTCTGATCCAGTAGGATCCTTACTTATCCGTATATTCTTGTGGCAATCTGCCCAAATTCAAATAGTGAGTCTCATGGATGATTCATGGGGAACTGTTTCCCCTTGTATAGGAACTGTGGGATCAGAAGGCATCAGAGGGCCAGCTGTCCTACTTTAAAGAGGACTCTCTCTTATTTGAATGTATGTTCTTATTTAAAGGGCCACCCACTCCAAGTCCAGTTTGAAGGCAAAGAGGCCTAAGAAGAGATTGTTATCTCTCTAGGCCAGTGGTTCCCAACCTACCTAATGCCGTGACCCCTTAATACAGTTCCTCATGTTGTGGTGACCCAAACCCATGAAATTATTTTCATTGCTACTTCATAACTGTAATTAAATAGGTGCTTTCCAATGGTCTTAGGCGACCCCCATGAAAGGGTCATTCAACTCCCAAAGGGATCCCGACCCACAGGTTGGGAACCACTGCTCTAGGCCTTGAAGTTAGCACCTAGAGAGCAGATCAAACAGGGATGTGGTGTGCCTCATTACAATTTCTAAATTTGTGTGTCGTGTCTGTCCGTCTCAGATTTGATCAAATTCACATTTTGTTTTGGTGGTGATGATGCATTTCCTTCTGTGAAGGTGCTGGAAGGCAGTAGGTAAAGAGGAATTCCACATTGCAGGTGCATAGACTCAGTGGAGAAACTCATGGTCCTGAGTCTGCAAGACCATAACAGGGCTGTTAATAACAGGAGCTACACAACATGCTCAAGAGTAAAGGCATATCACTGAATACCAGAATCAGGGTTGTCCATGCCATTGTATTTCCAGTGTGAAAGCTGAACAGGAAAAAGATCAGCTAAATTTGAAATGTGGTGTCAGAGGAGAGTTCAGAGTATGCCATGGACTGCCAAAAAGACAAATAAATGGGTCTGAGAGCAGATCAAGCCTGAACTCTCCCTTGAAGCCAAGATGACTAAACTGAGACTGTCATAATTTGGACATATCATGATAAAACATAACTCACTAGAAAATATAATACAGTGGACCCTTGCCTTACGCGGTGGATCCGTTCCACACACACACATACACACACCCCACGTAAGGCTAATTCTGCGTATGCTTGAGCCCCATTCATTTGAATGGGTGAGCCCCATTCATTTGAATGGGGCTTGTGTGCGCGATGGCTCAGCGGCGTGGGAGCACGCAGGGTGCCATGGGCATGTGCCCCATTCATTTGAATGGGACGCGCTGCCCATGGCGCTCCGCGCCCTCCCTGCGGCTTAAGCACGTACACTCAAGTCCGTTATAGCGCACCCGCAAATAACGCAGGCGCACTGTAATGCTTGGCAAGGTAGAAAGTAGTAAGAAAAGAGGAAGACTGTATAACAGGTGAATGGATGCAATTGTGAAAACTGGCCCTGAATTTGAAGGACCTGAGCAGGGCTTGTTGATGACCGGGGCTCTTGGAGGTCTCTCATTCATAGGCTCCCCCAAAGCCAACTTTGAGCATTAGTAACAACAACAAGATGATGTGTAAGTAGTCACTCTAGAAGGACATAGATCAAGAGATGTAATCATATCATTGTGAGACTGCAAGTCCCAGCAGTGCTTCCCAATGTAGCAAATTGTGTGGAATCCTGGGAGTTGCATTCTCACAACATCTGAAGGGTTGTATGATTCCCACCCTTGGTTTAGATGCAAGAGATCCCTGTACCAGTTGCTTACATGCATTTTTTCTTTTGGTTCCTGGTTTGTTGTTGCTTTCCTTTCCTTTCATCAGTCCCCCTTCAGATATTGCTTTGATTAAGAACAATGCCAGAGTGGGCAGTCGCATAGCTGTAGCCCTGAATAAGATTCAGAGAGCCCAGGGACAAAGAAATAGCTTGCCTCAAAATGAATATGTATCTACTGTTCCAAGACCAGTGAGTACTCAGCCTTGCTAGAGATGCCAGTTTTTCCAGAGAAATATCTTTATTCTTGATCATTTGCTCATCAAGTTGGAGTGCAGGGCTCTGCTATTTTTGTTGGAGTTGGACTGATACCTGGACTGATTTGCTGAGCAGGAACCATTTTGGGCTGTATTCGTTATTAAACAGTGGCACATACAGGGACTTAAATCATGTACATGTACTTTCTGCACATGGGGAACCCTCTAATTCTGTTGGACTACATCTCTCAGTGGCAACGGTGGTCATCTTTAAGGGGTGGTGAGAGCTGTGGTTTAACAAAAATTCAATCTGCCATGTTGGGGAAGACTAAGATGTTATGTGTGAATTTTCTGTATGCAGGACTCTCCTGTTCAGGAAGGAACTGAACTGGAACAGCCATTACATGTAATCTAGTTCCATGATCATGCTGATTGATGGCATTAAGGCTCAGTTGCAGACAAGATGGGTGGGAAACAAAAACACCTGCTGAATCATGTTAGAGTTTGGAAGTAATTCTATATAAGGCACGGTGCGACTCATAATATATTTCCCGAGATCCTTCATCAGGAGATGTAGCTATGATGACAGAACTCATTTGTCATAGCTATGTCTCCAAATATGACACACACACACACCATCCTTCTTAGAAGCCAGGCAGCACCACTAACATAGGCATTTCCAAGGCATTGGGGAGCAGGGTACTGAGTGAAGAAGTGTCCATTTCTCTACCAGCCATAGAGCACCTTCTGACAGGCAACTGCAGGGTGCCACAACTGCTTGTCTAAAAGCATCTTGCTGCCAAGAGAAGAGTGGCCACTTCATCGGCACCTTGAAAACCCCTGTATTTATGTGATCAGATATGGAAAGAAGCTGTTAGGCCAACATTAGAGGGGCACCCTGTAACGAATCTTGATGTTTCTTCCATGGCAGCAAAGGTCGCTCCTGTGCTCTGTGCAAACAAGTGACTAGAGACACAAGAGATAATTTTTTGGCAATCATCTGACATATTTAAAGACCATTTCCCTTGGAATGGAAATCATATTGCTACTTGATTCAGTGGGTCTGCCAATGGATTAAGGATGACATACACAAGGAGAGCCTGCATAGTATAGTGGTTTGAGTGTTGGACTAGGACTCCAGGAGACCAGGTTGCAAGTTTACATGCAGCCAAGGAAACCTACTGGGTGACCTTGGGCAAGTCACACTCTCTCCACATAAGAGGAAGGCAATAGCAAACATCCTCTAAAAAAAAGCCTTTCCAAGAATACTCCCTGATAGGTTTCCTTAGTATTGCCATATGTTGGAATTGATTTGAAGGTAAATAATGATGACAGATATTTTATCACAGCTATGCTTTTTTGGAAACCACTGTAAACTTTGCAGTAATCAAACAGGAAGAGTGCTCGTAGGTAGCAACATACTTTGTGACAAATGCTTAGTGTGTTTCAGCCAAAGGGGCACTCAAACAAATGTCACTTATTGTGCTTTCTTTCATTAACTCTTATTTTGCTTCTGTTTAGAGTGTACATGTTCCCACATTTAGGCACTTCAGCCCTGCTGGATCGGTGGGGCAATTATATGAGTTGAAGATAATTGGAAAGCACAAACAGTCTGCCCAAGCCTTCTGGCAATTGCTCTAAGTTATGGGAAATAATTATTAGTTAGCTGATTGTTTTTTCCCACAATTAGAACCAGTTAGCCAGTGTGGCACAGTGATTTGAGTGCTAGGCTATGACTCTGGAGACCAGGGTTCCATTCCCAGCTTGGCCATGAAACCTACTGGATGACCTTGGGCAAGGCACATGCTCTCAGCCTCAAGGAAAAGCAATGGCAAACCTCCTTTGAACAAATCTTGCCAAGAAAACCCTATGATAGGTTCACCTTAGGGTCATCATAGGTCGGAAATAACAAAGTTAAACCACTGCTGTACACCTCTGTTGGGCAGGACTTGGATCAAATGCTCTATTAATAGGTTGATCATGCCTGACAGTGGAAAAGTGTGGAAGATAAAGACAGGTGACATATAGCAATGCTATGATATTTTTCCAACTCTGTTTTATTTTCAGGTGGTCATTGGTGGCATCAATGTTGACATCATAGTCAAGGCCAAAGATTCAACAATACTGGTAATTTGCATTTAGTGATATTTAAATGACATTATAGAACCTGCATGGTGTAGTTGTTTTTATTAGGACTCTGTTGGATTAGGACTCTGGAGACCAGGGTTCAAATCCCTGTTTAGCCAGGGAAACCCACAAAATGTTAGCAAGTCATATTCTCTTAGAAGAAGGCAATGGCAAACCTTCTCTGAATAAATCTGGATCCTGCAATGTGGTTGCCATACATTGGAATTTATTTGAGGGCATGTAACAACAACAACACATTGATCTCTTACAGGAGTGGAAAACATGAAGTTGGATTGTAACTTCTATAAACTTCAGTCAGTGTATCCATTGGTTGTGGGATGATGGGAGGTGCCATTGAGCAACAACAGGTCACTATTTTTGGCCTGTTGAATTCTGAATACTAGTAATTTGCTATGCCAGTTTTCTTGGATCTTTGGTAGTATAAAGGATGAATGCCTGGCTGCAAACAAGTATTGAACAGGCTGCTAATTAAACAGGAAGCTGGCATGGAATCAAATGCCCATATATACTGGGCCATTGTAATGCAACAAAGAACAGGACAGGACTGCTGTAGGTAGTTTCTTCTAGAAATCTAAAGCACATTGCAAGAAGTGAAATGGATAGTTCCAGCTGCCACAAATGCTGGTTTGAGACTTCTGGAACCCTACAGGAATAAATAAAGTGGGAACTCTTCCACACGGAGAGATATTGGCATTAAGCTACTGCTGTTTTGCACTATGTAGGTGTGATGTAACCTGCTTTTTATCCCACTTTTATGGGTTGTAGGTATTGCTGTAATAAGCAGTGATTGTCATGCAACCCGTATCCAATGGAAAACATAATATGGCCCCTATGAATTATGAGGAATAAAAACACAGGTGACAAACCCCCAACTGAGTGGATTGTGTAGGGCAGGGATAGGCAACCTGCGGCCCACGGGCCGGATCTAGCCCGGCGAGGCCTTGGGACCGGCCCCAGCCCAGTCCTGCCGCCAATTCCCGCCGGGACCTTTGGGGAGCAGTTGTCTATAGAAGCCTCAGAAACATGCATTTATATTAACATTTTTTAAAAAATCAGCATTTTTTTTGTGTGTCCTCCATTTTTATAAAAGTGTCCTCCATTTGAAAATTTTGTCCTACATTTGTCCCGGTTTATTTATTTATTTATTTATTTATTATTTAATTATTTATTTTTTGGCTTCAGCCCCCCCCAGTTGTCTGAGCGACAGCAACCCGGCCCCCGGCTCAAAAAGGTTGCCTACCCCTGGTGTAGGGAGAAAGGGAGGCTTAAAGCTGATAAATAGACAAAAAGATGTTTGCTTTGCCCTGTGTCTGGCTGGAACATTGGATGCCAAGTGATATAACATGCTTCTTTTCCCAAGGACTTTGTTCCACAGCCAGGCATCTGACCACATTTGTGATTAGCTGATATGTGGTTGGAGAGGAGAAATGGAATAGTGCAATGCTTATTTAATTAAAAATTAATTAAGAAAACACTTCTTAATCTTTGGAGACAGAGAAGAAGAAAAAAAAACATGGTAAATGTTAGTGGGTGTTTCTTTTCCAGAAGAAATATGGAGACTAGAAAGTAATAGGAATCAGTTGATTGTAAAGCAGGGGTCGGCAAACTCTGGCCCGCGGGCCAGATGCGGCCCATGGAGGCCTTTCGGCCGGCCCTTGCCTCCACTGATTGCGAACAGGGCTGCGACGGCGGCAGCAGGCCTCTGGGAAGACTGTTGCCTCCACTGGGGCCCTCCAAGAGGCCCGCTGCCGCTGCCAGAGCCCTCTTGGAAGGCCCCAGCGATGGCAAAAGGGCTGGCCCCAGGCCCCATCAGGGGCCGGCAAAGAGGGGGAGGCCTCTAGCGCTGGCGGCCCCCGCTGGCTTTTTTGCCGGCCTCTGATGGGGCCTGGGGCCCCGTCAGGGGCCGGCAAAGAGGAGGAGGCCTGGCCCCCAGAGGGTGGAAGCTCCGCCCCCGGCATGTGGCTCCACCCCCGGAGGGTGGAAGCTCCACCCCGGCACGCGGCCCCCCAGTTGTCTGAGGAACAGCAACCCGGCCCCCGGCTCAAAAAGGTTGCCTACCCCTGTTGTAAAGAATAGCTGTAGCCCAGCTCCTTTTGGATGTCAGCCCAAACTAATGGCAGAGATGACGCAAGGGCATGACAGATTAAATATTGTTATTATTATCTAGTTCAGTTGTGCCTAAATAAAGGTCCTGTCTGAATCATGGTGGGATGCAACACTTACAATGGGTGCTGGTTTCCATTTTAAATTAGTTTCTTCTCTTTAAGTGTTTTGTAATTAATTTTTTCCCCAAGAGCAATGTCCAGAATCTTGTTGGTGTCTTACACATCCATAAATTCCCCTATGGAAGCAGTTTGACATTTTTGTCCAATGTAGAGAAGCTGCATTTGACTTAGAGCCCCCTCCAAATCCTTTCTCAACAATTATCTTGGTTGCCTCCTCACCTTCACCCCTGGGTTAGCAGGTGCACTTTTTAGAAACCTTCCATTGATGACAATTGAAGTAAGGACTTTACCACATGAGGCTAAAAAGTGGAATTTTAACAGGATAAAGGTGTCTTTGGTCAGTACTTATCACATGACATTGTGTCCATCCTACTGTCGCCCTGCTTTACATTTGTTTTTGTAATACAGCTGTCATTGATGGGCAAAACCCATCAATAGCTCTCAATGTCACTATTGTAGCACAGCTGTGTGGGTGCAAAAAGTCTTTTCAGTTCAATCCAGCATTACAACGGTCACATAGCAGGATGGAGCCTGAATCTCTTTCCTCTCCCACTTGCTATTCCAAAGCAGGTCAACTTCTCACCTGTTGGGTTTTTATATTTTTATCTTGCGATATCTCCATACTTACAGCAGAATAATAAAATACTGTAAAATAATTTTAATTTTTTGCTGTAATTGCTCAAACATGGCAAAATTAAAAATAAATAACAATCAGACACTGAGTTAGCCTGCTTTGGAATATTGAGGGGGAACAGTAGAGAGGGGGAGAATCAGGTCCCTTCATGGCACCGACTGATATAATGCCAGAACTGCAGCAAAAAAACTTATCACACCTGGGGTGGGGGGAGGTTTCAAAGCAGTGCAGTTGCACGAAAGAAGAGAGGTGTGATAAGAATAATTTTCAAAGCAGTATGTTCCGGTTTCCTTTCATAATATGATTGCTGTGAGACATAAGGCTGGTGTGATAATGTTTACATTCAAGTGAATTAAACCAAGTAGATACAGGAATGCAATATGGGTACAAGAAGATCACAGAGCATTTTCCTTTTGTTTAATTCCATTAACTTCTGTTCTGTACTTGCAGCATGGGGGGCAGACAAATCCCTCAACAGTGAGACAATCATTTGGTGGTGTGGGAAGAAATCTAGCAGGTAATTCATCCACTTCAGCAGGGATGGATAGACTTCATTCTTGTGGGGTCTAGTTTATTTTTTTACTAGAGTGTGAAAGTCCACCAATGGGTGTAAAATAATAGCCTGGAAGGCAGAAGGAAATGCTGAACCCAGGAATTTATTTTCAGTGTGTACAGCACAGGAGTTTGAAGTTGCTATCAGATAGACTGGCCCTCAGCTGTTTACATTAGACTCGTGTATCAAGTACAGTAAAGGCTATGACAGTGGGCACAAATAACAAAAATAGAAAATTTTGCATCACATACCATAGGTGTGATACTTTAATTCAAAAAATACAAAAAGGGGCCAGATTCAGCTCCTTTATAATTAATTGGATTCTGTTGAGTATGTGCGTACCCTCCAACATTTTACAGATGAAAACTGAGATGCATGAGGCCAAGCAACATTGGAGTGTGGTCAAGATGGCAAAAGGTATTCATGAGGAAGAACAAACAAGCTAGGGGAGATTGCAGCAGTCTGCTTTTTCCTGAGCCCATTGAGAAGAGCAAGACTGCTCCCAGAAGTCCCCCTGTTTCTCTCCCTCCCAGTACTCCCAGAAGTCGCCCATTTGCCTTGCCTTTGCCCGAGTCCTCCATTTCTCTCCCTCCCTGCTCGCAGAAGTCCCCCATTTCTCCCTCCTTCCCAGACCTTCTTCCCTCAATTCCATCCCCAACTTGGGGGCTTCTCCCTCCCTCCTCCAGTCCTGCTGTCAAATGATTGACACCTGGAGCACAAATGGGAACAAGAATCATGCCAAAAAAGCCACGCTTACTCTGGAGTAAGGTAAATCTTGTTTGTAGTGGGGACGAGGAACCTTTTGGAATTGATTTTTGACACATAGCCAAGCCAGATAAGAAATCGAGTCATTCCTCCAATGGGAATGAGCCCCAAGTTAATCCTTTGCTATACCAGTTTTTTGCTGCCTTTTAAAAAGTTCCAGTTTCTTTCTCTCTTTCCCACTTTCTCTCTTTGCACTTGGCTTACTTTAATTGTTGTAAGCTGAGTTAAAAGCAGAAGTAGCATTCAATTAATGCAAAAGAGAGGAGAAAAGAGGAGGGAGAAGAACCTTGCCCTTCCCTGTAAGCTCAAGTGAAAACAAATTGTTGCAGCTACTCCTAGTTTGTGTGCTATTCCTCATTAATAACTTTGCCATCTTGATGACACTGTGAAGTTGCTTGGCCACATTTGTCCTGGGTCTAATCAGCACTGCAAAAATAATGCAGTTTGACACAGCTTTAACTGTCATGGCTCAGTGCTATGGAATTTTGGGATTTGTAGCTTTGTAAGGTATGTAGCCTTCCCTGCCAGAGAACTGTGGTGTCACAACAAACTACAAATCCCAGAATTCTACAGCATTGAGCCATGGTAGTTAAAATGGTGTCATATTGCATTATTTTTACAGTGCAGATTAGACCCTGGTTCATCTGTGAAATGTTGACAGATATATCTTTGGCCTGTTATTATCTCATAGTCCCCCATCCAGGCAATAACCAATCTCAACACTGTTTATCTTCTGAAATGAGCTGAGCTTGAATGTAGTGATCATACTGGGTTAGAGGGAACAATAGTCTGGTCTGCTGTAAGGCAGCTTCCTGTACAAAACAGAGAGAAGACAGCTGCTCTTTAATTAGCCCATGCCCTCCATCCAAGGTTTCTGTCTGGAACGTCAGGTACAAGATTGTTTTTTACACAGTCCAGTTTTGTTCTGTTTCTCTTTTCTGGTTTCAGATTGCTTAAGCCGTCTTGGGAAGACTCCATTCTTTATCTCAGTCATGGGGAAAGATGAACATTCTGAATCTGTCATGCGTTACTGCAAGCATATGGTAGCTCATAGCATGTGATTACTGTTTAACAGCTCTGCAAAAAAAAAAAATCTTTTTATACTGGGAAGGACTTGATCTTGGTTTTGGTCCTTATTTTATAAAGGGCATTACTTTTGCTACAAAAGACCTATGCAGCTAGTTCTTTGGAGGCTGTTCCTTTCAATTACAGGGAAGATGCCAAAGTGTGTGACCAGCAAGCAAGAAATCACAGATGTTCTCTCACAGCTTCCCTTCACAACAGGGCTTCTCCACAAGAATACAGTGGAAGGGCTGCCAGGCCCAGGAAAACCCAGAGGAGTGAAGACAAGCAGCCACCCAAAGGGAAGGTATTTTTACTATACATCAAAGGAGCCACAGACAGAATAGGCAAAGTGGTGAGGAAGCACAACCTTCAAACCAGCAAATGCTTTGATCAGCCAAGGACCAGAGAGACCCTCTCACAGCTGCAGGAGTTTACCACATACCATGCAGCTGCAGACAAGTCTACATAGAGACCACCAAATGCAGTGTGCAAACAAGAGACACTGCAGACTGGGCCAGCCAGAAAAATCAGCAGTAGCAGAACATGCCACTAACCATCCTGGGCATAAAATACTCTTTGAAAATACTGAAGTTCTGGACCATGCCAACCACTACCATGTCAGAACACCCAGGGAAGCCATTGAAATCCACAAACACCTTGACAATTTCAACCGGAAAGGAGAAACCCTTAAAGTGAACAAAATTTGGTTACCAGTCCTGAGGAATAGCAAAATAAGGACTCAGCAAATGCAAATGGGAAACCATTCAGAGTCAGGGGCTTTCCCAGCAGATAATGATCACCAATTAACAGACACTAATCCTCTTTTGCATTAGCCTCCCAGCCTGAGGCCAGCCATCAGCACAGAACAATACGCTGCAAATCACTCCTGCATTCCCAGGCTCACACAGTATATATACACCCAACTTTTTCCAGGCAAAGCATTCTCTGAAGATGCCAGCCACAGATGCTGGCGAAACGTCAGGAAGAAACTTTTCTGGAACATGGCCACATAGCCCGAAAAACCCACAAAAAACAGTGGATATTGTATACCCAGAAGGTTTAAAACTCCTTGTGGCTACATTCAAACTCAGGAGACAGCAGCTTTCTAATACCTTCACTTGTTTTTAACAACATATTTCTGACTCTTATTTTTGCAGGAAGAAAAAAGGGGGGAAACTCAATGTTTTGAAGGATTTAAATGATTATTTCAGTCATATATTTGGTTTCAAAGCTTGCTGTCAACAGGGATACCATTTCACATATTAGTAGACAAGTTGGGGAACGAAGGATTCACAGCAACTTTCCAAAATCACCCCTTGGTTACATTCAATATTCAGTTTGGCAAGAGTAATAGTATATTTTTAAGAACATTTGTTGCCGTTGTTCTAGTGATTAGAGTGTGAGCACACGAAAGACCTGAGTTCAAATTCCCACTCAAGGGACCTTGAGCCACACATTATCTGTGTTAGTCTAAATCTATTACAGATGGTTGTTGTGAGAATAAAGTGAGGGAGGACCATGTGAGAGATAAACATGCAATAAGTACTTTAAATACATTGAGCAAGGTAGTGACAATTTCCGACCCTTCCTGAATAGTGTCCCTATTATCCACCCAAATATCAAAGAACAAAGCAAAAGCAAAACAAAGCCAATCCATAAGAAAGCTGAAGGAAAGTCCCTGTATATGCCTGTGTCTGGGTAGTAAGTGAGAAGACTCCTATTTATCACTACTCTTCATAATCATCTTTCTGTGATTTGTTCTTCAAATATTCTATTATTCAGAATATTCAATCTTCCTTTTGCAAACAGGGGCAGCAACTAGAAATAGAAATTTCACAAAGTTGGGATGTAAATGTATTCTAGGCCCTCTGATAACTCTGAGACTCCTCTTCAATTTTGAAATCCAGGGGAATGTAGAAGTGGGACTGGGATTTGGAAAGCCAATTGAAACAAGACAGAAAAAGCTGGGTTTACATACATCCCACTGAGTCCAAGAGGATTTAGGATCACACTCAAGGACTGGTGTGTTTCCACTATGTTTGTTGTTGTGCAATCATGATGCTAATCCAGACCACATTGAATCAGAAGCTGGATTCTTTATCCAATTGAGATTGTTATTTGCGTACAACTAGAGCTAGATAGGAGGGACAGCATACATTTTGCTTTTAAGCCCCGAGACTTGAAAGAGCTGGTGGGAGCTGCAGAAATGTAAAAATATTTCACTATATTTCTTTTCTCTCTCTGCTTTGCTTTGAGGATATGGGAGGCATCTTGCAACTGGAGGGACACAAAACAGCCACTTACTGTGCTGTAATCACAGGTAACGGAGAACTAACCCTTGGCTTGGGAGACATGGACATCCACCAGCAGATCACTGAGCAATATGTAAGACTCTTCTGTGCCCTCTTTTTTTCACAGGAACTGAAATCTCACTGTCGCACTTGCTACTTGCATTATCTTCAGCTTTCCTAAGGGGTTGGGGTGTAGCATTTGGGAAGAGGGCTTGGAAGAAAAAAAAGTTTGACTATAATTCTCTGAATTCCCTGGCCATTTCTGCCTGCCCCAAACATCTGTTGCCTGAAGCACTTGTCCCAATCTGTCCAAAGAGAGAGTTGATTCTGGAATTTAAGCTGTCCTAAAAGAGAGTATGCAATTACTGATATTGCCTTGCTTCTGTAGACTTTCCAGTGACATACCATCTGGGCTGGATACTGTATATGTAGAAGAGTGGTATTTGAAGGGCCATTTAGAGTAAGGGGATCAAACAATGTAACCTTTCAGATATTGCTGGATTGCAGTTCCCATCGTCTTTGGCCAGCACAACTAATGGTGAGGAGTGCTAGGGGTTTCCATCTTAGTAGCATCTGAAGGCCATTTGTTCCCCACCTATGATTCAGAGTAGGAAAATATTATAAGAACTTTTGGTGTAGATAAGCCTGCAGAGCTACCACTAGTTACATTCTTAGGAGAGAGAAAAGAGTGGGACTCAGGAAGTGATCATGAGAAGATCCGTTAACATCAAGAGGAGACAGATCACACATTGATGCACAAATGAACACCTAATTCACCTTATGTGTCTCCATCATTACTATCCCTTTAAACATATAATGTTCATCTGCACTCCACAACTATAGTATTCATACCATTTAAATGATTACAGCACCATACAGTGAATACACTTGTCTCTCCACATTTGTGGATTTGATTATTCACAGATTTTATTAATACAGTATCTTCTCTCTAGGAATTTAAGTCCTCCTGTGTAACTCTATGGTCAGCCTTAACCAAAAGTCACACTGAAGGACCTAGAGAAAACACCCCATTAGGCATTTGTAGCTCTTGCAGAGCACTTCTATGGTCAATGTCAATGTCTGGCAGATGCTGACCACAGAGTTGCACTGGAGGACCTATAGATTCCTAGAGAGGTATTCTCTCAGGTAAAAACAATGTTTTTGTTATTTGTGGTTTTTCAACATTCACGGGGGTCCTCTGGGGGGAGGGATGAATGTATTAATATTAATAATGCCACTATTTAAAGCAGTTAACAGTGTGTATGAAGACAGTTACAAGGTATTTAATATAATATCCTACAATTGTTTAAAGAATAAAATTTAATATATCAAGAAAAGGAAAAACAAGCAGATACAAAGATGGCTGTACACTAGGATGCTTCTGAATGATAGTTCCTCAGGGTGTTCAACTACACAGGAGTCTTGGTGGTCCTGATTCTTGGTGCCTGATCATTTGTGGACGAGAGGCTCAACGTCACCACCACCCAGCCTAATCTTAAGGGAGTTCAACATTCATGTCCCAACCTGTCCTGGTATCCTTGCCCATAATCAGATTCAGAAGCATGACACCATCTACTGAGACCTTGAGAGGACTGCAGCAGATGATGTGATTGTTCTGCATCTGGCTGTGGGGACATAGCCAGACTCTTCTCCAATCCATTCTTTGCTAAATGGGGGAGGATATCACAGCAAAATGGTGAGTCCTGGGAGAGGCAAGAGGATTGATATAGTGCAATTCTGCCTGTAGAACTTTACACTCAGTGATTTAGGATCTTGGCCACTATTTACCAAGCTAGGCCCAGATAATCTGTAGTTCTAGGTACTTTGAGCCACCACTAAAACCACCTATAATGAGCCTGTCCTTCAGAAAGAACAAGAGTTGTGACAGGGTGCTATTTATCTGGCTCCGCTGCCTGCCCTGCCTCCACCCACAACTCCTTACAGGCGCTCTGTTTCTAGGATGTGCTGAGCTGTAGAAACACAGATAAACACAGCCTGTTTGGTAGCTGAGGCATATTTTGGGCTACTAATGGAAGGGGTGATTAGGAGTGATTCAGGTGCAACTATACCCTTTTCCTGTGTCAATGACAACCATGGAGAAAGATGGAATCAAGGCTCTGTACTTAACAGCTGATAGTGTTTTGTTTAAAAAGGCAGATGTATGTCACCAATTCACTTATCAACAAGACCTTTAAAAGGCTGAAGATGGAAGGGAAAAAGTTACTCTCTCTCCACCCTTTTCTGATCTTCCTTTCATTAGCAAATGAAGGAAAAAGAGTGTAAAACCATTAAATTATATATTATGTCCTGGAATGCTTTTTAGAATAATACGATTAAAAGAAAGCCTTACGATTTCTATCAGGCTCAGTGTGCTGATGGACACTTTGATATGATGTTTCTTTTGATTGATTTTACCTAAATTGTGAACTGTGAAAAGTTGTCTTGAGCTGGAAGGAAAATCTATGGTGCAGGCCAGTATGCTAGGCAAAAATCAGTTTGGCAAAGCTAAAAGTAACTACAGTTACAGTTACAGCTAAAAGAAAACTACAGTTTTCCATACTCTCCCAGCCATGAGAGAATGCAATTTGGAAATCCAGTTACTGATACACAGCAAACCTATATCAAGAAGAGCAGTCAGTATATCCTGGCTAAATGGAACATGTCCAGCCATGGAATTCAATTCCTTTACTTTAGGAAGAGAAGGGAGTACTTCATTCTTAGAATCAAGTCATTTTTTTATGACTGACTTATTCCTTCAGGTGTCCAAATTCAAAGAGAATCTCTGCTCAGCTCCACTAA
>NC_056526.1:25338054-25375702 GCF_019175285.1 Sceloporus undulatus | reverse complement strand
TATGCATTGATGGGAATGTGCCGGTATCAACCATTCAGTACATTTGTCAAATTGCCAGATATCATCATCTAGCAGGTGAGAGGAGCGCAATGGGAAAATCACAGGGACAGATGAATTCTTTGTGCTAAACACCTTCTGTATTTGTCTACTCTACTGTATATTATACTCAACTATAAGTCGATCTCATGTATAAATTGAGGGCACATTTGGAGCCCAAAATTATGGATTTTGCTATGACTCATGGATAAGTCAAGGGTAAAAGTTAGGGGCATGTAACAAAGGATCTAAAGGATGAAGCAAAGAAAAACAATGCCAAAGAACTTCCAAAATTCCATCAGACATAACTATTTGTACTCACACTAAAGGTGGATGGATGAGAGAACAGAGCGGGGTCCATGCTTCCAGGACGGATTACACTCTTGCCTTTTACCAGGGGATGGGTCCCTATTTTATAAGAGTTAAAGTGCAGTACTTACATTGACCCATGGATAAATCAATCCAGATTTTTTCGGTCAATTTTTTGACTAAAATTTCTAGACTTATACATGAGTATATACAGTCGTATATATCTGGTATGAATTCCATACATTTGATATGAATTGTACTTATTTCTAGAAAAGGGACTCCCCTGTTCCTCCCCCCTCCCCCACAATATTATTTATGTCATTTATTAAGTCATGGACAGGCCAGGCTGCTCCCATCTCACACTTTCCACCTATTTCTGAGTTGGTGGCGCAGTGGTTAAATGCCTGTACTGCAGCTACTCACTCAAAACCATAAGGTTGGGAGTTCAATCCCAGCGAAAGGCCTCAAACTTGATTCAGCCTTGCATCCTTCCAAGGTTGCTAAAATGAGTACCCAGATTGTTGGAGGCAATCAGTTTACAGTTGTAAACTGCTTAGGGAGTGCTTAAGTGCGCTGATAAGCGGTATAAAAATGTACTTGCTATTGCTACTGTATTATCTTTCCAATTTTTTTTTCATCCTGTCATTCAGGTACAATTCTGCAAATGAGATATCAAAACATGCATACTTGTTCATAGGTTCAAGGAGAAGGGAAATGCTGTGTGACCTCTTTTTTGTGGCAGGTGCTTTGAGAAGTCTCATATCAAGGCACCAGCCCAGAAGATGCAAGGGAACACTCCAGATATTTGGCCATAGTTGCAGTTGTTGTGGTCCAAAAGACCTGAAGAACCCCAGGTTAAGGGTTTATATTTTGACTAATCAAATGTGAATCTCTTTTGAAGTGTATTATGAGCCTACAGATGTGGACAAGGCCCCCAAACCATTCTTTTCAGACAGCTGGAGAGCCCTGGCCTGCATATCTCCCAACCTACGGGAACTCAGAGCAATTATCCGGACTCTAGGACATCCTGTGCCTGCAGGTGAAATACTTTTGAAAGTGGTGGTGAATGGGGAAAACTCTGTCTATTAATCTAATCTTACAGTATTTTATCGATCTTTCTGTCTCTCTGTCTAATATTTCAAGAAGGCTTTGAAAACCTATCTCTTCCAGTTAGCATATCCTCCCGATTCTCTTTAGAAAAAGTATTTCCCAACTAGATTAAGACGACTACCCATAACTGATATCCCGACTATTTTTAACTGCACTGTTTTTAAAAATTGAATTGTTTATAACTGTTTTTAATCTGTTTTTAATATTGCATTTGACATGTGTCGCAGAGTTTTGTTATATGTACACCGCCTTGATCTGGAGGAAAAGCGGTATATGAATAAAATAATAATAATAAATAAAATATTTATTTATAGCCCGCCTTTCCAGTGATCAAGGAGGGTTACATAAGCATGCCAATACAGGATACGGCATACAATACAAGATAAAACACGATAAAAACAGGAAAAATTTACAATAAAAAATTGACATAGCAAATACATATAACAATATCTAGCTAGCTCGTAATACTCTGACAAAAACAGTAACAGTGAGGGAGAGGGAGGGCTACACCGGGGAACAGCTAAGGAAAAGCCTGATGAAACAGGTAAGTTTTTAACTCCTTCTTAAACTGGGCAAGAGAGGCGGCCGAGCGGAGCTCACCGGGAAGCGAGTTCCAGAGCTTAGGGGCTGAGGTAGAAAAGGCCCTCTGCGTTGTCGTGGCGTATTTCGAGTCTGGAACTCTCAAGAGTTGCTTCCCGGCCGATCTGAGAGCGCGGGGTGGATCATATGGAGAGAGGCGGTCCTCTAAGTACCCTGGGCCCAAGCCATTTAGGGTTGGTAATAACCAACACCTTGTATTGCGCCCGGAAGCGAATAGGCAGTCAGTGTAGATCTTTAAGTACCGGTGTTATATGGCTAGCCCTGGAAGATCCAGTGACCAGTCTTGCTGCCATATTCTGAACCAATTGCAGCTTCCAAGTTTGGTACAAGGGTTGCCCCATGTAGAGCGCATTACAGAAATCCAAACGAGAGGTTACCAGAGCATGTACCACTGTTTCAAGGTCCCCCTGGCCCAGGAAGGGTCGCAGCTGATGTATCAACCGAAGTTGATAACAAGTGCTCCTGACCGTCGCACCCACCTGAGATGTAAGGTGGAGAGACGAGTCCAGGAGCACCCCCAAGCTGCGAACGGTGTCCTTCAAGGGGAGCGTGACCCCGTTCAGGACAGGTGGACAAACATCCAAGCCCGGGCTGGGGGAGCCTATCACAAGCACTTCCGTTTTCTCTGGATTCAAGCTGAGTCTGTTTTCCCTCATCCAGCCCATTACCGAGTCCAGACAGGCATCTAGAGGAGAGATGCCATCCCTAGTCATTGCATCAGTCGGAGACACAGAGAAACATATTTGGGTGTCATCAGCGTACTGATAACACCACGCCCCGTGTCTCCGGATGATCTCTCCCAGCGGTTTCATGTAAATGTTGAATAGCATGGGAGACAGAATGCTCTTTGAGGGACACCAGATGTAAGGGCCCTCTTATCGGAGCACACGTCTCCCAGCTGCACCATCTGGAATCTACCCGAGAGGTAGGAACGGAACCACTGGAGTGCAGTGCCCCCGATTCCTAACTCCCTCAGGCATTCCAGAAGGATACCATGGTCATTGGTATCGAAAGCCGCTGAGATGTCCAAGAGCACTAACAGGGACACGCTACCCCAGTCCATGCCCAGATGGAGATCATCGACCAGGGCGACCAGGGCAGTCTCAACTCCATAGCCTGCCCGGAACCCGGTTTGAAATGGGTCCAGATAATCAGTATCATCCAAGATCGACTGAAGCTAGATTGCAACTGCAAAAGCTTTATTATTTATTATTATTAATATAACTGTCTATTGAACCTATCTAATCTATTTTGTCTATCTTGTCTAACCATCTAATCTATCTATTAATCTAATCTGCTTTGTCTGTCTCTGTTTGCCTGTCCTATCTATCTGTCTCTAATCTATCACAAGGTGAGGAATCATATTGCCCTCCAGATGTTGTTGGACTGTAACTCCCAGCATTCTTCACCCTTAGCAGTTCCCACCTCTGAAGTATAGCTAGGAAATGATTGAATTTGTCTTGCACAGACATCAGCCACCTAGCTGCTTGCTGTTATAAGGAGCAAGGTTCAGAAGTTTCTCACCACCACCAAAGTCACCTGGGGGCATCTAGCTGGAGATTGTGAGAACATGGCCTAGAGCTTTAAGTATGCATTGTACCACTGAACTATGGCTCACTTTGAGACCTGTGGCTGTTTCTAGGCAGGTCTCAAGACAGAAAAATTGAATGGGTTTTCCTGAGTCTGAGTCCCATTTAAGAATAATACCCAGTATATATTAGTGGCCACTTTAATTGTCAACCAAATTGAGTCTTCTTCAGTGGATTGCTTTGCACTCTTTCACAGATCTGGGCCAAACTGTATCATGTGGGTTGATCTGTAAACATAACAAAATGGCACTTGGATGAATATAAAAAACTTCTGGGTTCAATCAAGAATTTTCTTTCTTTCTTTCTACAAAGTGGTGTACACACCTGAAAACTTCATATCTACCATGTCAGAGCTTGTTTCTTGAAATGTAAAGACTTAGAATAAGGCTCAGGTAATCTCCCCACATTTTGGAGTAAAACTCTGTGGTGCAAAATAAGCATGCTTGCACCCAGAGGATTAGTATGTATTATTGATTCTGCTGCCCAAAATTATGTTTTAAAAGATGCACAGCTTTGGCAAGGATCAGTGTCTCTTTGTGGCAGTTTGGCCATTTTTGGGTGTTTTGTAATCAACTTTCATCTAGAAAAAGATATTCCATTGGGGAAGGAGGAAAGGAATTAGGGGGATTTATAGGAGTGGTCGAGGGTGTGTGAAATAAATACTGGGGGGCAAATGTCACCTCTGTCTAGCACAGGAATGAGCAAGTGTAACCCCCCTTTTATCAGTCGATTGCAACTCCTTTGATTCCCTTACTTTGCTGGTTAGGGCTGATGGAACATCAAAGTCTAGCTGGCTGGCCTAGAGTAACTACATCTCTAATTTCCTCTTACAGTTTCTAGTACATCCCAGTGATATGGGACATGGTCTGGCCAATTTGGTTGTGGGTTTGATGTTTGATACTATGTGGTAAGTTTTCATACCTTGAACTCTGTTAAGATCTGCCATCCACTCTGGAAGATATTGTTGAGACTGCTGCAACATGGGCCTGTCCTTTACTGAAGGAATTGCACTGTGTAGTGGTCACACTTGGCCAGCATGGAGTCTTGGTATGTGGCCGCAAAGTGGGCAGAAATATCTCTCTTCACCCTGGAACTTGCAACAAGGTAGAACCACAAAACAAATGTGACACAGAATGAATTCTGAATTTTAATGAATTTTATTAATTTTAATGTTAGGGGTTGGCCTTTTAATGCTATGCAAGTCAGATCAAAATTTGTATATAGTTTTTAACAAATTTTAATATTTTAATGTGTAATTGTTTCAATTGTTTTTAAACTATGTAGTTATAGTTTTAAAAATGGTTTTGCATTGTTTTTAAATTGCACTGTTTTAATTTGCTCTTAGTCATCTTGAGTCCCTATATTGGGAGAAAGGGAGGATATAAATAAATATGATGATGATGATGATGATGATGATGATGATGATGATGATGATGATGTCTTTACAGAGCACCACAAATGAGTTGTATGCCATGCATTACCCAGCAATCACCATCCCAGTGGAGGAAATAGTGAACGTCTCTGGTGCGGGTGACAGGTATCTTGTTAATTGCTTGATGAGAGATTTCTGCCATCACTGTGGTATCCTCCTTCTTCCTCTGTTTGATCCCTGCCACTTTGGTTGCTGGAGCAACATAACAGTGCATGCATGTGCATGGCATTGCTAAGGAATAATTAGTCCAAATATTTACCTGGAGGTGATAAGAGACAAGAAAGGTGTGAGACAAGAAAGGTGTTGTAAATTGTCTTTTTTTTCTGAGCATTTGTGAAAGAGAAAGAAATGGAGACAATTTAGGTTTCCACAAAATGTTAACATCTTTGCTCCAAGTGCCTGGAGAGACAGCAATTGTTAAAAAGCACCTGGACCCTCTTAGGAACACAACCAGGCTTCATCTGGGGAAAAGCTGTCCTGTCACTCAGATGAAATGGGAATGTTTGGCACCTGAGAGTTAAGACATTCTTCATTGACTAGCTACCCAATCTTCAAGTGGTACAAGTAAGGACTGGTAGTCCTTCAGCCAGCTGTAAAAGTACAATTTCCTTACAAAACAAACAAAACTGTACACCTTCTTCAAAAATCCTGAGAACTGTAGCTTTTTGAAACTGTTGGTGATACTATGTCCTTTCCTGTGATGTTGCAGGACTGGGGAATGTATGGTCTCCAAAATATTGTGGCACTGCAATTTCCATCATCCCTCACCATTGGGCATGTTGGCTAGGGTTGATGGGAGGTGCATTCTGACAACATCTGAAGAGCTATACATATCCCCATATACACTCTCACACTCTCTCTCTTGTGGTAAAATTTCCAGAGTTCATTTTAAAAAACTGGAAGGTGACATAGTCTTGGGAGTTGTCCATGGTCACTACATTGCCAATCCCAATAGTATATAAAATTCATAAATGCACAAACCTCATTCAGGAGCCTTTGATTGAACTTAACTGTATTTTCTGGCATATAAGACTACTTTTTAACCCAGGAAAATCTTCTCAAAAGTCAGGGGTCATCTTATACGCTGGATGCCATCTTATAGGGCAGGTGCTGAAACTTCTGAGCCGGACTGGAGAATCTGCAGTCACCGCATATGGTAGGGGGGGGCTCAAAAACGGCCATGGCCACATCCCCACCGTATGCGACAATCATATGAAAGCAGCTACCGCTCTGAGAGTCTTGGAGACAGGGAGGGCTGGGCAGGCAGGGAGAGCTGATCAATCCAAGCAGGCTTTGTATACAACAAGGTTTCCTGCTAAGTACCTGCATGTCATTTGAATTAAAATTACCATATTGAAATCAAATTTGATGTATTTTTAATTTTTATTTGGTATGCGTTGGAAGAGGGGTAGTCTTATACGTTGAGTATATCCCAAACTCTATATTTTAACTGGAAAAGTTGGGGTATATATTGTAGTGAGATACAGTAGTTGATACAATAAGCCATCTATACCCATGGATTCTTTATCCACAGACTGAGTCATCCAAGGCATGAAAATATTTTTTTAAAAAGAATAAAATCCCCCAAAGCAAACCTTGATTTAGCCATTTTATACAAGGGACATCATTTTACTATGCCATTGCATTTAATGGGAATTGAGCATCCATTGATTCACAGTGTATCCTGGAACCAAAGCCCAATGGATACCAGGGGCCCATTATATTTAGTTTTTGGTACAGGCAGGTTGCTGTGTATTTTGTTTTAAAGCCTGATGCTGGAATGTTTAATGCCTAACTAAACTGTAAAAACCTCCTTTCTCTTCAGCTTGATGGCTGGGATCATTGCAGGACTGCTTGCAGGGGAGGACACAGATAACTGTGTCCGACTGGGCCTTCTGTCTGCCAGCCTCTCCCTTCGTTCATATGAGCCTATTTCACCAGAGATCAGTAGCACCAAGGCGACCGTAGCAGAGATGAAGGCTTGGAGTTGGCCAATGGTGAAGAGGTGGAAGCTGTCTTAGACCTTATGCTTCAGGATCTCCGCAGCCCCACATCCAACTGCATGAGAGATAGGTACAGACAGCTCAGAGGACTTTTCTTGAAAAGGAACCAAATGATTGTAGCTGGAAAAGGCTATTTTGCTCGATATCAATCTCTCTATCTCAGCTCTAGCCATTCTTACATCCATTTACTGTGGAATGACCAGCTGGGAGAGATCTGACAGCTAAACACACTGTCTGAATTTAAAACAGTATCTATTTCTTCCAGCAGCCCTACCCAGTAGATTTTAAAATATTAATTTTAAATTGGTATATTTTTAATTTTATGTTGGGTGATTTTAATGTGTCCTATGTTTATGTGCTTTAACTTATGCGTTTAAATAGTTTTATGTGTTTCAATCTATTTTGTACCCACTTTGACCCTTGGGAAGAGGTGGGAAACAAATATATTATTATTATTATTATTATTATTATTATTATTATTATGCTTAAAAATAAAGTTTTAAAATTTTGCACAACCTAAAATCTGTACACTGACAAAAGATACACTTCCAGAAATGATGGTGCACACCTAGGTAACACATGAGCATACATTGTTTCTGCAAACCAGGCTGAGGGAACAAAGTATCGTGCTTCCTCTTTGCATTGCATAAAGCTTTGAACAATTATTTTTGGACTATAACACCTTGATTCCTACATGACAGGGACTTGGACTGGATGGCCCTTGTGGTCTCATCCAATTCTGTGATTCTATGATTCTGTGGCTCCCCCTGTCGGCATGGCCACTGACTAAGAGACTGTGGGAGCTGCAGTTCAAAAACATAACTTTTTCACTGCTATTTACCACAAGATCTGCTGTTCTAATGTATCATGCAAAGCAATGAGAGTTTCTTCTTTCCAATACACTTTGGAAAAAGTCCCCCCCCCCAGACAATGACTCCTACAGTTCCACAGCCAGCATGGTCACTGGCCATATTTTGACTAAGGTATTCTGGGAGTTGTAATCCAAAAACACAACTTTTCCAAGCTGTGATTAAAACACCCCCTGCTATCTCTTCACTTGGAATACTGCATCCAATTCTGTGCACCACAATTCAGAAAGGATGCTGACAAGCTGAAGCATGTCCAGAGGAGGGCAACCAAAATGGTGAAAGGTCTGGAAACTGTGACCTGTAAGGAGAGACTTAGGGAGCTGGTCTATTTAGCCTGGAGAAGAGAAGGTTAAGAGGGGATATGATAATCCTGTTTAAGTAGGGGTGACATTGAGGATGGAGCAAGCTTGTTTTTTGTTTTGTTTTGTTTTTTTGCTGCTGCAGAGAATAGGACACAGAACAATGGATGCAAGCTACAGGGAAAGAGATTCCACCTAAACATTAGGAGGAACTTCCTGACAGTAAGAGCTGTTCAACAATAGAACACATTCCCTTGGTATATAATGGAATTTCCTTCATTGGAGGTCTTTAAGCAGAGGTTGGATGACCATCTATCAGGGGTGCTTTGATTGTGAGTTACTGCATGGCAGGGGATTGGAGTGGATGGCCTTTATGGTCTCTTCAAACTCTATGATTATATTCTAATCTGGAAAATTTTGCCAGGCAATGCTTTCCATCTTTAACATCTGTCTGTGGTCACCATCAAGGACAAAAGATTCCTATCCCTATTATTTCCCTATAAACAATTCCAGTAAAGTAAAAATTAGTTGCAGTTTGGGATGTTGGGGAATTATGTTCAATGTGCAACCCCCCCCCCCCCCCCCCCCCCCCCGCCCCCCCACCTACATGCACTTTCCAAGACCACCCAGATGGAAGATGGTTCTCCTTCAGGATGTATTTCTACATTTTTTTAGTCTTCTTGGCTTAAAATGTATCCCAAATGCATATTTTAGAGAAAGTGCAGATTTTGACAGTTTTGAAACAGCATTTATGTTCCTACATTACTTTATGAGACCATATTAGTTGACTGGATGTGGTACTGAAGTAGACTAGAAGCAGATTAATCCATTCCTAGCTGCAACCACTCAGGAGGGTTGAGGACCTGGAATAAGTGATGCATCTAAAACGGCCCAGAAATCAAGAAAGTACCTTAATGCATTGCAGGCAGGCAAATAGGCACACACACAAACTTTGCCCAGTCCAGGCAAGCATTTTTACTACCAAAGCTCACTCAGTGCCTTGAAGCACCTGCTTAGACAAAAGGAAAGGAAAAATGTTCCATTATCCCAATAGTGGGGAAAGATGGCATCACTGGGATGGAGCATGTGCTCACCTTCACAAATAAATTGGGTGTTGCTAAAGGGGTGGGAGGCATATCGGAAAAAGAAGGGCATTTTCCAAACAGGAGGTACAACATAAGATTTCTATATCACTAAAAGAGAAGAAGAAGAAGAAGACGACGATGACAACGTGGGGGTGTGCATAGGAACCTGGATGTATAAAAGGGCTTCAATTAGTCATGTAGAAAAAGAACGACTGAGAGGGGGGACAAACTCATGCCTGCCTGCATGCATGTGTGGTCGCTTTTAATTCCTGCATCAGGCTCCAAGGAAACAGCATCCCTTTGCCTAGATAGACAGCAAGGAAAGCAAACACAGAAAGGACCATGAGGGTTTCAAGGGTAGCCACCCTAGCACTACTTTCAATGCAGCTTGGTTTCCTGGCTCAAACTGGTGGGTTGGCTGGGAAAGGACTTGTTGCTAAAGAGGACCCTCCTGGGGCTGCAAAGGCCAGGTGGATGCTTGACTTATTCCCTGAAAGAGACAGAGAGGCAGAAGCTGGAAAGCCACATCTTACCAGGTTGCGGAAGGCAGCAGGAGAAGACAGAGTTGGTGGTGGAACTCAAAGCAAAGCTTCAAACAAGCAGCGACTGGAAACCAGTAAGCAGAAGGCTGGTGGCAAGAGAAAGATGCCCCAGCTTTCCCCTCCAAAGACCAAAAGCCAAGCATTTCAGACCTATTTGGAAGGCCATGGGAAGTTTAATACTGACACGGTGAGTAAGATCTCTTTAGCTCTTACTCTAGTCCTTTCAGTATAAAAATCAAATTCATCAGAGACACCTGGTCTGTTTCAAATTTTTTAACATTATAGTATAGACAATGATGACCAACTTTGGTGGAGCATGAGACAAATGGATGACAGGTCAAAGTGTGAAATACTCTAAGCCTTGGTGTGGCCTTATCTCCTCTGAAGAAAGTATGGCAACCCAGATGAGGCAGAGAAGAGCAGACCTGACAGTATGCTATATCCAGGAATACCACAAACTGCTCCTGAGTTTATGGTTCCCATCTAGTTATGACAGTCGTCATAGCTTTTTCGCTTGCTTAAAAATAGAGAAATAGCCTCTCTGAGGTCTCTTAGGGCAGTGGTTGTGTTGATATCATCTTCAGTTCACACACATTCTAATTAGAATCCCTTGCAAATTTCCCTATGGGGACATTAAAGGGCTGAGCCAGAGTCAGCAGGGGTAAATGCTGTAACCCAAACAAATCCATTATGAAAAAGGCTGTCAGTGGTTCTAAGTCTGGATTATTTTATGTCAAGGAGCAGAGTGGCAAGATTCCTCTCAATACTAATTGCTGGGAACAATTGTGAGTGTTTTTGCCTTTAACTTCCATTTGTGGGTATCATGGAGGCATCTGTTTGACCTTTTGTGGGAAACAAGATGCTGAAGTAAACAACCCTTTGATCTGTTCTGACACATCTCTCTTGTTTCCATGATGGGCTACAAAGCTCCAGGAGGTGATAAAAGCGTCACTATGTCAGAGAGAGGTGTGTGTTGTCTTGAATGAGGCAGCGAGGAGTCTACTCCTGAAGAGGAACTCCCTGAATCCAGGTGTATAGGAAAACTGCTGCCCCAATGCAAATACAGTGGACTCTTGTTATATGCTGGGGTTTGGTTCCAAGATCCCCCGTGTATAACAAAGTCTGTGTATGCTCAAGTCCCATTAAATATAATGGCATAGCAAATGGTCTCTTTTTTTGTCTTTGTCCCTTATAAAAATGGAAAATCAAAGTTTGATATTTGAAAATTTATACTTTTTTGAGTATTTCAAATCATGTAAGCTTGAATCCATGTATAAAAAGAATATTAAGAAGGGCTGACTGTATGCCGCTTCTAGTCAAGGTGCCTAAATGGTGATGACTGGACTTCAGAGGTCCTTGGAAGAGGCAGGCTATTTGGACCTATTTCAGTCTGGTTTCAGGACAAGGCACAACACTGAAATGGCCTTAGTCACTCTGGCTGACAACCTACTGTGGACAGGAGGAGTGCTGTTGTTGCTCTTTCTGGATTTTTCAGCAGCTTTTGATATCACTGATTATGGTATCTTATTGGACTATGCTCCTTCAAATGGGAGCAGGAGACACTGTGTTATAGTGGTTCTGCCCTTTACTGTACTGGGGGTTTATGTACAGTCCCAGAGCCATTACACTGTGGGTTGCCACAGGGCTCCTATCTATAAAATGCCTTGAGATTGGGTCACAAGAGGTTTAGGGTGGGGTGCCCTTTGTAGGCTGGTTATAATATAAATATTTATATCCTGCTTTTTGTAAAAACAATCAAAGCAGCTAACAACATATAAAATCATACAAAATTTATACAATATCCCCACTTAAAAAAGAATTAATCAATTAAGATTAAAATTACATAATCAGATTAAAATCTAATAGAAATCGGATAGTTACAGGCAGAGTCATAGCATAGCGCAAAAATCCATAGTATATGAAGTGATCATTATGTGGCCAAGTTGAGGCGCTGAGGTTGGTAATTTGACGGATTTCGTCCAGCAGTCGATTCCACAGACTGGGAGTGGTTGCAGAGAAAGCCCTCTGGAAGGTATCAACTAGCCTGGTCTTTAAAGGTTGCAATAAATTCCTCCCAGAGGACCTGAGTATATGGGGCAGATTATATGGAAGACGGAGATTCTTTAGATAAGTTGGGCCCAAGCCATGTAGGGCTTTAAAGGTGATAACCAACACCTTGTACTGTGCCCAGAAACCAATAGGCAGCCAGTGGAGTGACTTCAATATAGGTGTTATGTGGTTACTCCTAGATGTTCCAAATCACACCGAGCTCTAAATTTCTTTGTCATCATAGTGATGAGTGAGGCTATTAAACAGAGACAATGATTTCCTGGAACACTGTACACATTATAACACTAGTTAACTCCTCTGCCTCATAGGACTCTCTTGGTCAGTTCATCACATCTGCTTTCTGGTTCTCAGCCAGCATCATACTATCTTTGAATACCCCATTCATAGGTTATCTACTCACATTGGCTTAACACAAGACTCTTCCTCCTGCCTTTTGCCCCCAACAACCATCTTTAAAACTGAATTTGTCACATTCATCACCCTACCCACAAGTTTTGTATTTTTATTGCTATTCTCATACAGCTTCCTTACATAGATGTTCCTGGACACTCTACTCCATGCATCTGAGGAATTAGAATCAAGCCTATGAAAACTCATGCTACCAGCTTCTTTCTTTGTTAGTCTCAAAGGTGCTACAGGATTGTGTTGCATACTGATTTACCAGATTGATATGGCTATGTCTTTGAATAGTCTCATGTTATTAGAAGCTATGCTGGGCCTTGATCATCATAAAAACCTATCCCTTGCAAGAAGACCATTTGAACTTTATAAATACTGGTGTTAGCAGCTCTACTTTTTTTTAAAAAAAATAATAACGATTGATGTCACAATATATTCTCTTTCCCTTTCTTGTCAGTATTCCTGTCTTGGGATACAGTCAAAGGCCTGCAGAAAACCCTCAGACTGTGATGGCTGCTTGGGCCTCTACACCTGCAAACTGCCAAGAGGGAAGTGTGATTTCAAAGCAGTTTCTCGGCAAACAGGTACCCCATTGTTTAAATACTTGAAGGGATGTCATATTGAGGAGGGGGCTAGCTTGTTTTCTGCTGCTCCATCTAGGAGTCCCAAGTAGATCACAAGTTGAACATGAGTCAACAGTGCGATGCGGCAACTAAAAAGGCCAATGCAATTTTAGGCTGCATCAATGGAAGTATAGTGTCTAGATCAAGGGAAGTAATAGTGCCACTCTATTCTGCTCTGGTTGGGCCCCACCTGGAATATTGTGTCTAGTTCTGGGCACCACAATTTAAAAAGGATGTGGAGAAACTGAAGCGTGTCTAAAGGAGGGTGACTAAAATGGTGACGACTCTGGAAACCATACCCTATGAGGAACGACTTAAGGAGCTGGGGATGTTTAGTCTGGAGAAGAGAAGGTTTAGAAGTGATATGATAGCCCTGTTTAAATACTTGAAGAGATGTCATATTGGGGAGGGAGCAAGCTTGTTTTCTGCTGCTCTAGAGAACAGGACAAGGAACAATGGATGCAAGCTCCAGGAAAAAGAGATTCCACCTCAACATTAGGAGGAACTTCCTGACAGTAAGGGCTTTTTGACAGTGGAACACACTTCCTCGGAAGGTAGTGGAGTCTCCTTTCTTAGAGGTCTTTAAACAGTGGCTGGATGGCCATCTGTCAGGGATGCTTTGATTTAGATTTCCTGCATGGCAGAGGGTTGGATTGGATGGCCCTTGTGGTCTCCTCCAACTCTATGATTCTATGATTCTACAACAGAAACAGCAGATTTTCTCATTTCCAATAAGAAAACAGCCACAGTGCCCATATTATTAATAGGCAGCAGGGGGTGCTGTAGGTACACAAAGGGTTATAAGAAGTCAGGAAATGATGGTCTTATGTGTCCTCATAATCTTCCGATATATAAATCTACAGTATTTTTGTAGCAGTGTTGTAATGCTGCTTTAAAAAATAATATGGTCAACTACGGAGCATTATGGAACGGTAATGTTATAACACTCCTTCGTTTAAATCACATTCTGTTATTTCATTTTTTAAAAAAAAAAACCAGTAAGAAAGTGTTTTAGGACTTTTTAAAAGACTGGTTGAAAATGCATGTGTGATAAAATCGTACCCACTGCAAAAAGTGTTGTAGATGCATACTGAGCATCTGTTTCCATCTTCAACTGTGGAAAAGTTGGCACCCCACATCAAAATTGTGTAAAACAGCAGAATAGCACCAAAACGGACACAGTGTACAATGCACATATTACATAGAACCCAGTAAGACAATAGCCACACAAAATGCACAACAGTTGGCGTGAGTTCTGAATCACTTCCTGTTGGGGGAAAAGGGTATCTTCTTGAGCATAAAATGGCCAAGAGAGGACCAGAAATATGGTTGATCCCTCCATCCCATGGTATCAGGGCAGCATATGGGAGTGAAAAATCCTAGGGGACATTGCAAGGAAGCCCTGCAATGTCCCCTTGATATCAATGTTCCCCCTTAACCCCTGTTCTAGAAAAGAGAAAAAAATTGCATACCCTCCAGCTGTCTCCGTTCCAATCTGTATTCCCTCTTTTTCAGCTGCGTTTAAAGTGTCCTAGTTCCTATCTCCTACACCCATCTTCACCCTTTATCTGCAGCTTGCTTCAGTCATTGCAAACTGAATTCAAAGTGAAAAAGCACTGTGGGGACAGAGAGAGAGGAGCAGGTGGGGAATCTTGTTTTCAGCAACCTCAAGCTAATGCAACCTACAACAGCTTCTCCTAGTTTGTGTAATCATCCTCATTCCACCATCTTGACCACACTCTGATGAAGTTTGACTACACATGGCCTGGTTGTTTAATATTGGAGGGCATGATTTGGATTTATTCAGGTAAAAAACACCACTAGTGAGAAGTCTCTACATCAGGCCTGAGGAACACTGGGTCCTCTAGATCAATGATTCCCAAACTTTGGTCCTCCAAATGTTTTGGACTTCAGCTCCCAGAATTCTCAATTGTTGATCAAACTGGATAGGGTTTCTGGGAGTCAAAGTCCGAAACACCTGGAGGACCAAAGCCTGGGAAACACTGCTTTAGATCCATATTTCCAAAGCTGATAGGTGGGGGGAAGCAATTGGTTTTTCCCTAATATTCCAGGGACCAACACCATATTTGTGGCTGTTAGATACAATTGCTTCCTTTCTGGAAACTTATCAGGGGCTGATAGCCAATAGTTTGTGGACTATTTCTGGTCCCTGGACCATGACCATGCTCTAGACATGGATGGGAATTGCATGGCTCTTTAGTTGATTGATGGCAACTCAAGCATTCCTCACTATTATCTGTTCTTACCTAGTGCTCTTGAGATGGGCAGATCAACAACCTCTGAAGGGATGCTTGATTCCTACTCCCTGCTCTCCTTATTATTGATGGACTGCAACTTCTAGCAGGTTTTTCCAAAATAGCCAGTAGTAAAGACTGATGAAGTTGTAGTCTGGAGGGCCTTATGTTATATAGACCCATAGCAAATGGGCAGGGATAGATCACAGCTATGTGCTTAGTTGTTGCTGTTGTGTGCCTTCAAGTTGGTTTGGACTTAGGTATTCTGGGGTTTTCTTGTTGAGATTTATTCAGAGGTTTGCAATCGCCTTCCTGATGCTGAGACCATGTGGCCTGCCCAAGGTCACCCAGTGGGTTTCATGGCTGAGCTGGCAATCAAACCTTGGTCTCCAGAGTTGTAGTCCAATGCTCAAACCACTACATCACACTAGTATCTCACCAATAATATTACGCTGATGGCTCATTTGTTTTCCCCACAGCTGGCTTCTCCCAGAGTATCTAAGACTGATGAAGACATACTACATTTGTACTGCACTCTGACTTATCCCAAATCATTCCAGAAGAAGTTTATACATTTAGAATTACAGGGGGGGGGGGTGTTAATGTAAATTAACATAAATAATGTAAAATAAAAGGTGCTGCTTACTAAAAATGACATTTGTAAGCTCTTAATTTATCTAAAATGTTATAATTTTTGAATAATGACAATCAGGTGTTTTGCTTACTAAATTTCCAGTGAGAAACATTCAGCAGGGACTCCTCTGCACTTGAAGGATAAAAACTGAACAGAGAGTGAGAAGACATCTTTCAATTTCCTCAAGTGACCCAGAACCATAGAGCTCTTAAAGGTCTGGAGCAGAATTGTTTGGATCTGAAGTCTGACCCAGGTCCCTGAATCTAGGCGTAAAAACGTTGAGGGAAAGGCAAAACAAAAACAAACACAAGGTAGAAACATTAGGGAGAACACATTAAATTTTCTCATTGGTACAACTTCTACCTAGGGAGGCAGTCATAGTTCAGTGTCAGAGCACCTTTTTTCCATGTTGTTTGGTTGATGATATCTATGGCTAAAGCAAAGATGGAGACTCTTCTTTGGCCTGGGGGACAAATTCATCTCAGGAATTTTATTCCAAAGGCTGTGTGTGTGAAGAACATAGGGCAAGGGGCTGGTATAGTTTATATTAATCTGGACATGTGCCCACTAAGCATGCTAAGCAGTTCAGTTCTATATTACACCTGTCTAGGAAAAACCCACCAATGAAACAACTTCCTGGGTTACAAAGTACAGTTCAGTTCATTCAACAACCTTTCCTGGGCTTTAAATGGGTACACTTGCTGGCCATATGTTAGCTGCAGACTGGATGTTCCCAGTTCCTGAGTTAAACAGAGCTCAGGATAGAAAGTGATGGGACAAATACCTCTTAACTAGTCCTTCCTGGGACAGCCTAGCAATTTAAAAGAAGTTTCTTTTCAATTATCACCTTCCAGGTTCAAGTCAATATCCACACTGGGGAAGAGTTATGGATCAAAACTCTGCCATGTTTTTTAGAAGGGTAGAGAAAAATGTAAGAGCAAGACAGAGTCATGGAGCTTTGAGTGAAAAGTAATGTTAACCAAACCACAATCTTTCAATTAACTTTGGACAAGAGAAAACTGGGGTGGGGAATCTATCTACCCATATTATCGTCATTTAAAATGGGGAGCATTTAGCCCTTTAAATGCTGCTGGGCTCCAATTCCCATCACATTTCACTTCTGGATGTGCAGAGCGAGGCTCATAGAAGTTACAGCCCCAACAGCATCTTGAAGGGGCCTCAAATCCCCAAACTCTTCATTGAATGGTAAAAGCTCTGGAATTTTTGAGTATAAAACATGGAATGTGTGCATACATCATCAGGTGCTCTGCCACTGAATTACAGCTTTTCCATTCCAACAACAGTTGCAGTTTTCCTTGGATTAGCATTTACTAGAAGGCAGTGGGCATTTGTGTGTATAAGAAACACCAATAGGATAGTAGAGAGCAGAGGAACAATTAAGATACTCACCTCTTTTTCAAGGCAGCCCTTCTCTATTTCCCAGTGTATGACAACCTTAAGTTAGGGAACTGATATTAACACAGCCACATGCAACTGAGGGCCTGAACAGACAGGCCAAAATAAAGCTGCTTCAGATCACTCTGGAGGTATGCTGTTTAAATGATGTATGCATCCTAAGAGGCTGGAAGCTGTGCCAAAGCTACACTCCAGTGCTAAGGACTGGAGCAAAGCTTTGGTGCAGCTTCTGGCCTCTTAAGATGCATGTGTCATTTAAACACCTCCAAAGTGACCCAAAGCAGCTTTATTTTGGCCTGTCTGTTCAGGCCCTGAGTTTTCATTATGGGATTTTAAGGTCTGTCAAGACAGACAGAAGGTCTGTACATAAACGAGAGAGGACATAATGGGAGAGGTTGGATGTATGCCTTGAGACATGGCAATGATTTTGCAGGATGACTTACATCAGTAAATGAATCCATGTTGGTTTAATATCAGATAGATTTGCATGTGGCTGCAGCAATTTTCAGTAAAGTCTCTTCACACATTCCATTGTTAGTCAGAAATATGAGCATGACCCAGCCTTCACCTTTGCAATCAAGATGAATGAGCCAAATTGGATGTTTCATATATTCTGACCACGAGGTGCTCAATGAACTGGCATCACCACCATTAGAAGCAAATTGATGTACACATGCCAGTTCCCAACATGCTCCCTTTCTCTTTTGATGCAACCCTTTCTTTTGGGGGCAATGCGGGGCTGGTTGTGGAAGGATTTTCCATGGATGTTATCAGACAAGGGAAATTGGAAGTATAATCCAATGGCAATCCGAATGCAATCATGGGGTTTAACGTTGTTGCGTGATAGACTACCACACGCAAATTCGGGAAATGGGAAGTCAGTCCAAACTCAATCATGGGGTTTCATGTTATTGTGTGAGAGGTGATCACATGCAATTTGGGGCAATGGCAAGCTATTTTTGGGCAAAGGGAAGTCAGTACAAACGCAATTCGAATTCACGTATATTTGCTGAACTAGCGAATTCACATGAATGCGTTCTGGCCCCACTTTCTTTTCATTCAAAATTAAGAGAAATTCCTCCCGTGTGATAAACTCCCATATCTCCTTCAATCATTCCCACCCCCGACACAAGGCATTTTATAGCTCTTTAGCTGGTATGAAGCAAGTCATCTTAAGATCACAAAGCATTTACTTGAAATGGATAAGACTAAGCATATTCTCCTTTTTGTAATCACCCACTTTTAATTACATAACATCAGTCTCTCAGCTTATTCTGAGGAAAGGTGGACACATGTCCCCCAGTTTCAAGGAAGGGCAGCCAGTCTTCTATCATACAGTGGTTGCTTGGTCAGGTGACAAACTCAGAGCAGATTCAGTGGTCCAACTCCCCACTCCATTCCACACCCTCCCCTCATTTACAGCTTTGCTTTCTTCCTTCCCATTTCCATGTGCATTAATTGTCCTCATTGTATCCAGCCACAGTGTCTTCCACCCTTCTTCAATCTTCATTCTTGTCTTAGTTTCAGAGTCTCAAAGCCTAGTTTACTCATCTGTCCTGCATGCCTTTGCAACCACTTGACAGAGAAACTGGTGCAAATGTCATTGGCTAACATTTCTCCTAACATCAATATAAATAAGAAACATTTAATAGCTAAGAAGTAAGAAACACTGCAAAGTCTGTAAAGCACCAGTGGTGGGAGTTCCGACTATGCCTTGTCCAGCGTTTGTTCTTTGTATAGAAGCCCACAGACCTGTCACAGCAGCAGGATTTTCTTCTCAGTGTTGTTTAGCAGGCTAACTCTTCACACAAGCACAATTCCTAGGTACCCTGCCTCCTGGGTGAGGCCCTCCCCACCTTTGCACCAGGCTGAATGGGAAATGGCTTTTAAAATGGGGCCAGGAAGCAAGGTACAAATCCTTTTTGTGTTGGCGAACTGTAAGCAAAATGTCATCTCCCACAACATTGGCACTTTGAGCTTATTTCTTGTGGAGAAATTTCATTCTGTTACCTGGAGGGGGTTGATTGAGATGGGTGTGGGAGGAAAAGAGAAAGAGGAAGAAAGCATGATTTTAGCAGGGATCCAGTTAAAGAAATTCACAAACAGAAAAAAGCCAGTCTGAACTGTAACCACAAGCAGCCATTTGCATGACTTTCAGACTCCTCATTTTCCTCACTGGAAAACTCTTGGATTGCAAAAGGCAGCTGTTTTGGTTTTGTCAGGAGTCAGACATAAAATCCTGCCCTCATTTCTTCCAAGGGTCAAAGTGAACCTTTCCCCCTTCTAGATCTACTACCTAGCATGGTTATCCATAGGGTTGATGGGACTGAGGGCACACTTAATGTTGGGAACTCTGCTTCTGTATAAGGAGTGATGAACATGGGAGTGAACCATATGGCAAGTAGACAGGCAGAAGCTCAGGAGGAGGAAGTCATCTTATGGAGTTCCAGGGCAAACTGTTGCACTTGCCTTAAATTTCAGAGATTCAGTGGATTCCTAGTGGGGCTAGGTACTAAATCTAGGCTAGGCTAGCTACTAAATCTAAATCTACCTTTTCACAGATTCTGAAGTAGCACCTTTGGTATGTATAGGCTGGCCCTAGACTAATATACAAGTTCACTATATCCTTTTTCTACTTTATTCAGTACTAACTTTGCAGAACTGAAAAGGCGACTCAGCCTCAAAGGTTCAGCAAAAGTAGGCATTAATTGAAAGTGTTTTTCAGAGATTAAACTTTTCATTTAATGCAGTGTCAAAATTAATATGTTACAAATCTTCAGGTGAGTTATTATTTATAAAGTTCAGCTATTATGTGGTACATGAACTTGCTTTCCTAGTGGAGATTAATTTAGCTATGAAAGCAAAAGGAATTACCTTATATCCGTCATACACATAGGAACTGCTAACTCGAGAAAGATCTCTAGTGGATACAATTTTTAAAAAGGCACCATTTTGAGAGGTGCGTCTTTTTTCCGCCTCCTGAAACAGTGAGAGCTTGATGTTCTGTCTTCCACAGAACTACTGAAAGGAATAATAGCTTTCAAGTGAATGTAGGCCTGAAATGCATCTCTAAAGTACACTGTTCTCACATGCAACTAAAAGCCAAAGTGCATTTGCTCTTGTTCATCCATTATTCCCCTTACTTGTTTGCCATCCATTATACATCTCAATTTAAATCTCGGCTACTTGAGGCAAGATATGTCTCTTTTTTCTTTGTTTATACATAATTATACACAGGTACAGACTACAGGGGCACTAAGGACAGTTTAAGGGCCAGTGAGCGAACCTCAACTGGGGACTTCCGAAGCTGCTGGCTGCTTAACATATCTTGAAGTGCAAGGGTGCACCATCACAGCAATTTGTGGCCAGTGAAAAGGCCGTGTGCCCAGATACCATCAAGTGCTGTCACACTGGAAAAAGAAGGTGGTCACTCTCCTGGATCGGCAGTGTACTCACTGGGGCCAGGAAGGTTAACTGCTGTTCCTTTCCCAGGCAGCAACTGCCTCTACTCATGCCCAAGAACCCTGTACCCCCGACTGGCCATGGCGTGTGCAGCACCTTCCAGCTGAAATTGCACAAGGATAACTGGGTCCCTCCTCTGGCAACAACTAGTAAAGCCCATACACTGGTGTGTAAAAAGTTTCAGGCTTGATGGTGGTACCTTATGGATGAGGACCACTGCCAGTACCGACATCACACACTTGATGGAACTGAAGAGTGTTATCACAGAGCTTTGGGATATTACTTTTCACACAACTCTCAACCCTCAGAACCCCCCATCTGTGCGCCATGCCACAGATTGGGGATTCTGAGGACTGTAATCAAAAAGTAATTTTCCAAACTCTGATAAGATCAGCATAGTTACTGCATAGCAGTGTGCAGATGAGTGCTTACCTAAACTTTCAGGAATATTGATCCACTCGCTCTCCACTGGGAGAGTTTCAGGTACTCCTGAGCGTCCTCAATAAACCTACAGAGGGGGAAACAACAACAAAAAGATGTTACAGCTCTATTCCATTTCCAGCTACCAGCTAGGATCACTGATACATGGTACTCTAGCACTACGCATCGTACGATCTGGAATTCCGTACGGTTTCGCTCATCTCCGCTTTTCCACGAACAGCTTCCAGCCTAGCCTACCTTCGGGGAAAAAAGATTCGGTTCAGCCCACACTTTTTAGTACCGGGTCACGTCTGCTTAAAATATGGGACAGCAGTATGTATTTTGAAGTGAGCACAGTGCCAATCAACATTTTGGGGGTAACTACTTAAGTGATTTTTCATTCAGGGTTTCAGGGCCTGCAAAAAAGGGTCACACACTCCCTTCCTTATTCTGGAGCCTTGTTTGAACATTTGTACATCTGTCCTCCTTCCCCAGTCCATCTCAGGACATCTGTAGACATTAAGACCTCACATCACCACAATTCCCTGTCCATGCCTACATCTGCTCATCATTATCTTGCAGTTGGAAGTTGTGGACATCTTAAAACCTTGCACCCCATTTGCATCCTTTTTGTTAAGACAAATAAAAGGATACACCACTATGGACCCTACACTAAATTTTGTTTAATCCACCAGTATCTCTTGGTCTACTATCTACTCCTCCTGCTAGCTACTAAGGGAGTCTCTCCCCTTTAACTCCCTGTTTCGCAATTCTCGTTCCTGAATGAAGCCTCCAACATCTGAGTTTCCATAAAGACCTCCAGAAACCGTCGCAGGCTCTTTGATGGGACTGACTTTCGGAAGGCCTCTCGATGTAGGCTCCTTTCTTCCCGCTCGTGGAGGTCATGAAGAGGGAGTAGTGCCCCACAATCTCCACAAAGGCGGACAAAAGCTTCAGATACCACTTCCTTCAGGACTAGACTCTGGGGAAGCTTTGGGAAAAGGGGGAAGAAAGGAAAAATCAAAACCGCCTGGACAACTTTAATGGTTGTTTTTTTTTCTTGCCCTTCTCTTGCTTTGCAATCTCTAACAGCTGGGGTGTCAAACAACTGAAAACCGTGGGGCCTGCCAGAGATATACAATTAAAGTAGTCCCTCACACTCACAAAGGGAAGGAAGAATAATAAAAGAAAAACTATACCATGCAGTTATTTATAGCAGATTAAGCATGTCTCAGCGGTGTTTCATGTTGGGACCTTCCCAAGGCTGTATGGATTCCACCAAAGTAAAAAAAGAAAAGATCCTGGAGTGGCTAGAAGTCCACTTTATTATTTAAAATTGTATATTATTGTTGTTGCAGTAATAAAAAACAAAGCAGTGGGGATGGGAGGAGAGGCAGTCTATTTGAAAAGTCAATTGCAACTCTAGAGGCTTTTAGAAAGACATTCACTTCTGGCCAAGGCCAAAAAGAGCTGTCTGGAGGCTCTGAAGGCCAAGGTCTGCAAAAGCAGCTTTCGGGGACTGTATATGTGTCTTCTAGAGCTTCACGTTGTCCATTTCTGAGCTAGGGACCACAGCATAATATGAGAGCACATGTTCATTAAAGTTGCAGTCTGAATGCTGTCAATTCCAGACAGGTTGGAAGGATCCTTGTCTGAAAAGCCACAAGATAAGCGGAGGAAGAATGTCATGCCCTCAAAAGTTCTGGTTTATAGCTCCCATAATCCCTGATCACTGGTCTTGCTGGCTCTGTCTTATGACAGCTGGGAGCCAAATCATCGGAGTATATCATATTGCCTACCCCGACACAGCCAATACTAAGTCTTCAACTTCTACCTATGAGATCTGCCACCTTTCCACAGTCACTAAAAGGGTTTGCACTGGCCAAGGTACAATATTCTGCTCATTCCGTCTCAAAGGTATATTTACAGCTGGCAATCAAGGACTGGCTAAAAATCAACCTACGAAGAATATTAAATGGGGACTGGGACAGGGTCTTTAAGTTTAGAAGAAAGTGCAAACACAATAGATGTTCATAGAAGTGATGTCTGATGCAGAAGAAGTGAGACATGTTTCTTTCACTTGCTGTCCACTCAAGGGCCAGCCAAAGACTGGCAGCAGTCAGACAGCAGTGGTGTGACAGTGCACACCAAATTCCAGCCCTAATTTCCTCCATGTGCAGTTTGGGCATCCCGGCTGGGGGATTCTGGGAGTTGTGTCCACCAAAGCTTTCCTCACTCTCCATCAGTGGCGTCATTGTGAGTGTGTGTGTGTGTGTGCAGACCCCACCCGTTGACACCCAAAGGACCAAAAGAGCACCCTCCCTTCTGCACCAGTTTACTCATGAGTAAAATGGTGTGCGGAAGGGGAAAGGGGCATACCTTTGGCTCCGTCCCGACAAGCCCTGCTCCCAGTGGAGGAATGCCACTGTCTCCACTTGGTACAAATGTTCTGATGTGGGGTAAAATGGACTGCCTCATGAAAACATAAGTAATAACACTAAACCTACCCTGTTTGCTTTTTGGAGTGCCTTCCTCCTTGTCATTTGCCAGCTCATTCCTTGCTCCAGGATGTGTTCTAGTGCCCTTGCCACTTCCGAGGCAAAATGAAGTCTTCATCCTCTATCTTAAAAGAAAAAGTACATTCTGTCGTACCCGTGAGACGGTTTCACAAGCAGGGACCAATCTGTGAACACTTGCTCTCATCAAAATCTGCTTTTGGTTGCTGGTAAGCAGATTATGGCTGCACAAAAGGAGAAGTACTTTTTAAAAAAAATTGCAATGTGCCAGTAGAAATCACAAAGGTTGTGTACGGACTGCACCAACGTCTAAGTCTAGCTCTATCACAAAACTGTGCCAAACTGACTCAGTATGGTGGGTGTAACATTAGCAACACACATAATGACAAATATTGAAGCATGTAGAGAAAACACAGAAGTCATTAAATGATGGGTCATTCACCTTCAAGACTGCTTGTGCCTTAATAAAGAAACATTGGTTGGTTACAGACGCCTGTTTGGGGGGCTGCACCCGCCCCTTTCCCTGGGTACGGGGCCTCCGTGTGTAGCGGGCACCGCTGAGGCCCCGTCCGCCCTTTTCAGGCTGCGGGGAAGCGGCCAAAAGGCCCCTTCCCCCAAGCCTGGAAAGGGGTGTCCTTGGGGCTTCCAGCTCCAAGGACACCCGCCGCGGCGGGGGGGGAGAGGAAGGGGCCACTTGGCCCCTTTCTCCTTTGGTCCGCTGGGCCCAGCCATGTGAAGGCTGCGCCCAGCGGACCAAACAGGAAGGAGCTCCGAAAAGAGCTCCTTCCGCTCGTGCTAAGGGCGCACTAAGCGCCCTGGCGCGCGAGTGAGGACATCGTGTCCGCGCCGCCCATATAGAGGCGGCGCGGTCGTGACTCATATGGCGGCAGCCGTGTGGAACGGCCGCCGCCATTTTGTGCACACGGAGCACGCACTAGGGTTGGGGTGCGGAAGCACCGCCCCTTTCTAACCCTGTACGCGCTCCCCGCGTACTTTCTGGCCATTTGTAAGGGCCATATGACCAAATATGTGTATGATTTGCTATGTCTGTTAGTGGAGGGATTAATACCAGAGCATTGGGGGGCTATGGGCCTGTACAGACAGCCAAAATAAAGCTGCTTCGGGTCACTTTGGGGGTATGCTGTTTAAATGACACACGCAACTTAAGAAGCCAGAAGCTGCGCCCAAGCTGCGCTCCAGTCCTTGAATTGGAGTGTGGCTTTAGCGCAGCTTCGGCCTCTTAGGATGCACAGCAGCATTTAAACAGAATACCTCTAAGTGACCTGAACCAGCTTTATTTGGCCTGTCGTACAGGCTCTGTATTCCCAGAATTCATTGCTGTAGTTAAAAGCAACATAGCAAGCTGCCTGATTAAAAAGTCAGGCTATTGATCTATTTATTCCAGTACTGTTCACTGATGTTAACAACTTCTCAGGGACTTCAGTAGATACCCTTCCTATCACCTTCTCCTGAGGCACTCTTTAGCTGAAGATGCCAGAGATTAAATCTGGAACCTTCCGATGCAAAGTAAGGCTCTATTAATGAGCTATGGCACTAAAGAATTATCTGGGCATCACAATTCAAAAAGGATGTTGACAAGCTGGAGCAACTCCAGGGAGGTGATCAGATGGTGAACGGTTTGGAAACCATGCCTGTGAGGAATGCTTAGGAGCTGGGTATGTTTAGCCTGGAGAAGAGAAGGTTAGAGGTGATATGTAGACCTCTTAATTATTTGAAGGGGCATATATTGAGGATGGAGCAAGCTTGTTTTCTGCTGTTCAGAGACTAGGACCCGCAGCAATGATGCAATCATCCCCTCAACATTCCTGACCGTAGAGCTGTTCGACAGTGGAACACTCTCTTGGATTGTGGTGGAGTCTCCTTCTTTGGGATTTTAAACAGGGCTGTGGCCATCTGTTGGGGGTGCTTGATTGTGTGTTACTGCATGCAAGGGGTTGGACTGGATGGCCCTTGAGTCTCTTCCTGCTCTATGATGCTATGAAGGCATCACTGTCCTAAGATATTACTTAGGATGTACAATGTGTTGGTAGGTTTACTCCTGATTCAAAACTATTTGGATTACTTTACAAAGAAAGGGGATGATTTAAGAGAATGGACAAATGTAACTGAGTCCAAGTTTCCTTGTCTTTACTAGATGAGGATAGACTTCAGAGACAGCTGTTTGGTTTGGAATCAGTATGCAAAGGGATCTTGTAGCACTTTTTTGACTAAATGAGTCAATGAAGTCATGCATAAAGCTTTTGTGACTTGGTCTATTTTCTCAGATGCTGAGGACAAGGACCAAGTCTATGAAAGCTTATGCTACAACTTCTTTTGCACAGTTGTCTCAAAGGTGCGACAAAATCCCTTTGCATACATAATTAAGAAAGTTAATTTTAGAGGGCAACAACTACCAGAATGCTTCAATGAGATAAAATAAACTTTAGAACCTCTGTCCCTAAAGTTGGAAAACTGTGGCCCTTGAAAATTATTGGACTCCAGCCCCATAATTCTCACTAGACTATGCTGGTTGAGGGTGATGGCAATTCCTATCTATTGATATCCAAAAGAACATAGTGGCCACAATTCATATACTGAAATGGAAATAACAGGCATAAGTGGTAAAATAAAACCCCATTTTGCAGTTGGTATTACACATCTGCAAAGATGAAAACACCTGCTGTAAGGGATCTCAGAATGTTGCCCTGCCAGGTCAAGACTACCTGATACCCATGGAATAGGCCTGTAAAACTCCATCTCATGCCTTGCAAGAGAGGACTTCTCATGAGGTTAAAGTTTTCACAAGTTTAGACACCTCATAGGAGCCCCCAACTCTAATGGGAAGCCCTCCTTGCATGAGGCATTATTGATTAATAAATCTATACGCATCATGGAAAGCAAAGCTCCTTGAAATCATTTCTCACTTCTTAACTACTTTCTGCCTCCAATTCAATTTCCCACTGCCTACTGTGGGGCTTCCAGCAATGAGACTGGAGCTCTTTGACACTATACCATCATAGCACTATATTCCATCTTTCTGCTATGGCAACAGCCTATGAAATCCTGGATTGGCAGTTTGGAAAGGGGAATTTAGAGTTCTCAGCCAGAGTCTCTAGTGCCTCACCCAACTAGAAACCCATTGGAATCCATAGTGTTGCCATGGCAGTTAAAATGGAATATAATATTAGAAAAGTAAGTTTGTGAAAGGGCCCCCCTAGACTCAGATGTTTTCTGCAAACAGAACTTCCGTCTTCCATTCTACTGGTACATGAGGAGGAAAAATGATAGAAAACCAAGTTGTTCTTACCTGTCTGAGAAATCGTTGTTAACAGGTCGACTACAAGGACCTATCTCAGAGAAAAAGAAAGAGGAGAGGAACATCATGAGAAGGAGAGGGCTCTCCTTCTTGGAGAAATGGATGCACTGCAATGTATACTGTTTTAGAAGGAGGAGACCAGCCTTGCCCCACCTAATCCCACAGAGCCCAAGAGATATGAAACCCGGCCCAAGCCCAAGGCGGTTTATGACATTTCCACAAAACCACAGAATGACACATAAACACAAGGAAGCTGTTTCTCCTCATCGGCTTCTTTTACACACACTTCCTTTCCTTCAAGTGGTTTCTTAGAAAACACAGAGTTCTTCCACACAAGGGGCTGAATGAAATGGGAGACAGCTGCCCATGCTGTGCTTATCTGGCTCCTTTTAAAGTTGTACATGGATTTTTTGCAAATAATAAGCAGGCAAGCACTTTGGGATTATTAAAAATGGAGACGTTTCGGTGCCTGGTAGTATACAGAGAGTCCCCAGTACTAATTCAGACAAGGTGGTTGTCAGGAGGCTCTCCTGCTGCTAAAAAGCAAGCAGCTCTGCAGGTTCATGGCCTGACTTTGTTTTGCAGAACATCCTATGTAACTATGACCAGTGGGAACCAGATTTAACCATCTTACCATTTGCCATTCTCACCCGTGCCAAAGTATGTCTGCTGCCATCTCATTGTAGGTAACTTGTGTGGAACTTCAAGTTCTGAGCTTATCTGGCCTTCAGGATCCTAACCCACACCTCCCATTAGATACCATTATTTGCGCAAGGGGATTTTCAGGTTTTTATAGCTCTTCCAAAAGGCTGAAATGCCTTTCCTAAAGTCCGTTACTGGCAGTAAGAGATTTAATGTAACATACACAGATATTCGGTTCTATCCCTTTTCCTGTCATTCTACGTACTACTGAAATACATCCCTCCCCCAAAACAAAACTTAGTTGAAACTGGGTACGCCTTAGGCTGAGAGAGTTTCTTACCTTTCTTGCAGGTAGTAGGGAAGTTTTCATGTCAGTGGGAATATGAATCTGCTCCAGGTTTTATTCAAAACATTAAGAAAATTGTCAAATAGTCCTGGACATTTTGGTGATAGGGTTTAGCCCCTTGGATAACCCTTTTAAAGTGTATATTAATTTCTGAGTTAATTCATCATTTCACTGTCATGAAAGCTACCAACCAGCACTGGAAATATACTCCTGTGCATGTAGTTTGTTTGATTTAACCATCAAGCGGTCAGAAAGCTGGAATAGGATCTGGTTGAATTCAGCTTCTTAAGATACTTGATATAATACAGATGCCCCCTCTGGTAGGGTGGCTTCCATGTTAGGGTTACCATGTATCTGCTCTGAGTTGTTTCCCAAATACTGAAGCAGCTTTCCCTTGTTATCCTCAAAATTGGTTCAGCATCTTGGATAGTTGCTCTAAGGTCTGGAATAAAGCCCAGAGCAGATTCATTGCACTCTTAACATGGAGCTCGCTAGTTGCCCTGGGCCAGTTGCCTATCATGATGACTTAATGGTGCTTCCAGATACAAAACTGTGCCTATCATGGGTCCAACACTGTCCATTAGTGCAGTACTCTGGTCTCACCTCTTCCACTGGTAGTTCCTTAAGGCGGGAGAGTGAACTGGAGAGCAGCCCAATCAGAAATGGGGTTGGTGAACACACAATGTCAATCATTGAAGGGGGAAGCACAGGAATGTAGGTGTGTTGCCAGGTAAAGGGGTAAAGAAGTGCCACCATGGCATGACAGCATTTTGACAAGGTGCTGAGGGGGAAAAGAAAAAACAAACAAACAAAGTCAGCTATTCTGAAGTCCACATGGTTTAGTCCTGTGAGACTATTTCACAGATTAATCAGTCTCAATGAAACACAATCAGCCCCAAGAAATTATAGTGCCTAACACAATAATGTCTGAGCAGGTTTTAATTCAAAACACAACCTGGCTTCCAAAGAATCTCAGTTTAAAAAGAGAAATCAAGTATATAGCCCTCATGACTATGGACAGAAGAGTTGGAAAATTGTAAACAATGTTTATGGAGGAAGGATGGGGGTTTTGGGGGTTTAATTGTATTTCTTAAATTGTAATTTTATTACTGTAATCCGTTTTGATTCCCTTAAATAATAATAATACTATTATTGTTGTTGTTGTTGAGAAACCAAAGTATGATTTTTTTTTAACCAGACTTTCATTACTGCCAAGACAAGGGGGTTTCTGAGCTCTGCAGAGGTTATTCTTGCTTTACCTACCAAGCATTCAGAAATTGTTGTGTGCCTTCAAGTCATTTTTGACTTATGATGACCCTAAAGGCACTGTATCATGGTATTTTCTTGGCATGATTTCTTCAAAGGGTTTGCCTTTCCTTCCTCTGAGGCTGAGAGTGTGAAATGTCCAGGGCCACCCAGTGGGTTTCATAGCGGAGCCAAGATTTGAACTCTGGTCTCCAGAGCCACAGTCCAACGCTCAGATCATTACAGCATGCTGGCTCTATTGCACACTGTTCTGAAATCACCAGTATGGTCATTTGTAATTTTTTATGAACAAACAATAAAACTTAACTTGCAAAGTTAAGAGACTGAATTTTCTTTGGTTCATCCACCTCATGTTTTAAGCACAATTTTACAGAGAACAACCCTGACTTCTCCCCATGCAGTACAGAAGTATGCCTGCAGAGCTTCAAGATGTTGCTTATTTGGATTACAGCTCTGCCAGCCCCATGGCCAGTGGCTACATTGGCTGGCAGAGTCATGGGATCAATGCAGGTTCTCAGCTTTCACACTATTTCCTCTTTAATATCTTGATACTGCTCTGTTTTGTTTTTCATTCTTGCTAGTCCAGTGCCAATGCTGGCTGGGGGATCTTGGTAGTTGTAGCCCACCCACCCCCCCATATAACGTTCTCAAGCTTTGATATCGTATGAGACAATAGAATAATAAGAGCATCCACCAGTTCCAGTGGTTAAAGTACATATCTAAGATTTCTCAAAATTGCACCTTGAGGCTCACATGATTTTTATGCATATTTTCTTTTAAATTAAAGGACCCATGGGATTAATGGAGATTCTCAGCTTTCAAATTGCTGCCTTTTAAATATAGCAAGGCATGGAGCAATTGCAACATTCCTCTGTTATTTTTCCTGCTAGCTAAGCAGTTTGCTAGAAAACCTAAGAATACTCATCTCCTGAAGTCACGATGCGGCAATCAATCTACACAGAGTTTTATTCCAAATTTTAAAGGAGCCATCCAGGGTGCTGAAATTATTTAGTTCCTTTGAAGTTTGATCAAAAATCTTTGCCACTGGCTGGGCACAACCACAAATGGAGAGGACTGCACATGCACGTGTGTGTCCATACAGACATACATACAAAGTATGTATAGGAAACCAAGCAATAAAGATAATGTCAAGGATGCTTCCAAATTGCAGGTTTTCTTGCTCAACCTAGTGCTCTCTTGAGCAGTAAGTGACCTGATGTGCCAGTCTGCATTTCACCTGCCATTCCCCAGACAGCTCTGTTCCCAATGGGTTTCTCTGCTAGTCCAAATGGAATAGCACAATCAGAGTGGGAAGTACAGCAATCTGTGTAAAAACAAAACTCACCTCAAGCCCTCTCCATCCTATCTACATGCAGTAAATGTTAACAAGGCTAGCCCTGCCATTAGGCAGAGTGAGACAACTGCATTGGGGAACCGATTTTGGGTGTCATGAAACAGCAGAACATTATGTTTGATTTATTGTTCCTGTATTTGCACTGCCAGGGATGGAGAGAGGCACTTCTGGGATTTTCTGCCTTCTGTACCAAAGTAACCAATACGAAATCCGATAATATCAAGAAATCACAGTAATATGAATATAATGTTTAGCAAGAAACTGTCAACACAACCCTCCTGGACATCTGATGTTCACCTGACCACAGGGGCCTGGGTTTAAATATCAGCAATCTCATTAAATAGCAAGCAAAATGCACTTGATACAGCCAGATTTTGAAAATGCTAACTTTCGGTTGGGAAGATCCCAGAATCCTTCAGCCAATTGCCAATGGTAGATGTATGAAACACGATTATATTCAGAGACTATATTAATCCAGGAAACTGGCTCAATAAACCACAAAAACAACCCATTGTCCCAATTGTATTGCTTCCTTTGTAAGAGCAGATCAGCAAGCCAGGAAGGGGAAACAGCATTATATCCAAACCTGACATTCTAGTTAAAAGAGAGCAGGCAAGCCAAGATTCATCAACCAACATTCATTTAAAGCTGGCTTATAAAATTTAGTTTGCTTGGAAATGCTTAACCATATTTCTGAGCTCAGATGTAAAATGAAGACATGCCTTCCTGCTTTGTTTACCTGCTGCAATGATTCAATGTTAGCTAGTGTTTTGAGACTGGTGTTTATTTTAATTTTATATCCTGCCTTTCTCCCTTCATGGGATCCAAGGGCAGCTCATATCAAGTTTTTCAAAAAAGTACACTAAAAACCTATTTGACCTATGAGTTTTAAAAAAATTACATAAACAGTTCTGCTGAAAGCATAAATTGCAACTGTTAAAAACACATTAAAACACAGCAAAAACCCAACAACAACCCATAATACATTCCAGTAAAAATATCCTTCTATCATAGTAACCTAAAAGCCAAAGTCCTGACTAAATTAAAATATATTTGCCTCTCAGTGGAAGCAGACATGGGGACAAGCAAGCCCCCAAAAGGAGGGAATTCCACAAATTGAAAGCGGTCACTAAGAAGTTTCTCTTCTTCATCCTCACCAAATGCACCTGGGATGGTGGGACAGAGAGAAAGCCTTCATTTGAAGATATTAAACATTGCTCAGGCTTTGTATAGAATAGATTATGTACAGTCCATATGAACTAAGTATGTGTGTATGTGTGTGCACTGAAGCAGGGGAAATGAAAGGGAGTTGGAATAACTAGAATGCCAGGAGATATGCTCAATCTCTTAACTGACTAAATAGCTTAACTGACATTCAGCTGTCAGTCAAGGTAGGATGTGGTTACATATACTTAACATTTTCCACATGGGTCCCCTTCTTCCCAAGTCATGATTCCAAGTAAAGGGACACACACAAGATCTCACATTTGATCACGTATCTGTCACATCTCATCTAGAATGGATTCCTATGACAAAAAGTTTGTGGGGAGGAAGGGAATAGTGTCAGGCTTACTTCATCAATGGGTGAATACGCAGTGTGTTGTGTGGCATTTAGGCTTCTTCAGAATGATGTCTTTAAATAACAACAAATGGATGTGACAGCAGTGTCTTCGTGGGAAGCTATCTACCTGCAGTTCTCATTCAAATACAACCTAATACAGGTAGGAGGAGACACTTCTCTTTTCTATGATTACTGGGGGAAGATACTCTCAAAGGCAGGCAAAAGCACTGATAACTCATCAGCTGTAGGTCTACAAATTTCTCTGAGCGTATAGGGAGGCCTTGTGTGTTACTAAACTGCACATAACGTCATTTGGTTTTATGAGCCAGATCTTTGGAAGGAGGAGGGGAAGAGATAATACAGTGCAGCCTAAAGGAATCATATGGCCAGGAAACCACTCACAGCTGGCTTGAGTTAAGCACCATGAGGGAATTTATACAGACTAGGAGAGAGAAAGGGAGGGGGGGAATATTGTAGGCTGGCCAAAACAATACATGGGAGAAGGAAAAGGTACTTTGCTGACCATGGACTTATTTTTAAAGGTGTACTTATGTTCACCACACATTCTCGGGCTTTGTGGGTATATTTAAATTTTAATTTCAAAAAAGGGTTATAGTCCTCACTGCTGAAAATTCAAAATTTTTAGAAAAGTACATACTCTGAAAAATGAAATAATCCAAAAGTACGGATTGTGTACCATGCAGCTAGCTGTGCACAGACCTGTGGAGAATTCACAGTGGTCAGAAAAATCGTGGCCTTATGAAAATCGAGGGTGGTCATTTCCAACTTTGTTTTGGTTGAAACAGAAACCCATTAACATATCTTATCCTATGAAACTACAAACCTGCATTTTGCAGCTCCTTTGTGACCTACAACTGGCCTCTTCTGTCACACTATTCACAAAGGCTGATCTGAGCACTGAGTATAGCAGGATCAATGATGTGAGACTAGACTGGTCCATATGTGTTGCTCAGAGTCACTCCCCTCCTCAGAAGAAAAAGTGAAGTGCTGAAAGTGGGAAACTAAAGTTATGACAGTGAAGAAACAATGATCTCTCTTAAGATTTTTGGTTTAAGGGGGACAAAATTACCACAGTGGGGAAATGGCAATTTTGCCTACAAGGATCACTGAGAAAGAAGGCAAGGTTACAGTCCACTCCCTCTGATTTGCTAGCAACTGAAACTGAGATTGCTAGAGAAATGATTGGAAAACAGCAATTCTGCCTGCAAGGATCAATGGGAAGGGGGTAGTTTAAGCCCTTCCAACTATAATCCAGATGAAAATAGCCAATCTCTTAGTTCTTAATGTGTGTGTGCATGTGCGTGCACACATACACACATGTGCACAAGTGTGCTGGGTTTTCCAAGCAGCAACAAGGAAAAGTTGAAACTATCTGGGACCCATGAGACAGGCCTATACAAGGCCCACCCCAGGTTTTATGAGAGGAAGGCCCCTGACAAGTTTTCCTGTGAGATCTCACTTCTCATGGGAAATGAAAAACCACTGGAAATCTCTCACTGGCAGGCCAGCAGCCATCATGATGGCAGGAATTTACCACTGTGACTGAGGATGCTGTTCAGCCTGGTGTGGGAAGAGTGGGTACCAGATCTGCCTGCCAGTATTTTGTGTGCAATTTAGAAGCTGGGTGTTCAACAAAACTCCCAAAATATGGGATGGGGGGTGTCTCATAAAAGACAGGCTTTTTGGCCCATAAGGGACATACCTTACTATATGGGATGCCTGACAACTTTAATGTGTGAGAGAGAAACACATGCAGCAAGAAAATGGGATGTTTGTGTGTGAGAGAAAGAATGAGCATTCTGGTTGCACCCACCGCTGGCCAAAAGCCAGACCAACAGCCTACCCACAAAAGCAACCCCGAAAGGTTCTGTGATGTTCAAATGGCTCCAATGCTACCTTTAGACAGATTCCTTTTAGTTACAGTATTTTAAGCTGTATGCAAAAGCAAGAGGGTAATCTCTCCTAGAAGTACTGCTGACCCCCCCCCCCCACTCTCACATCCATCCAGCCTTCAGTGTGAGCACAAACAGCTATATCTGCTGGAATTTTGTAAGTCCTTTGCCTTTGTTTTCCTTTGCTTCATCCTTTTGATCATTTGCTATGTGCCCCTATGTTTTACCCTCGACTACCTGTGGATCATACTAAAATCCATAATTTTGGCCCCAAAACCTGCCCTTGATTTATACATGAAGCCAACTTATAGTTGAATATATATGGTAGATATCAAGTCCGTGCCTAGGTAAGATGGTGGTCCATCTTAAGCAACAGATTTAGAGCAAGAGATTCAAATGCAGGTGTCATTTTAATTTTCTTCCTCAGATAAAATATTTTGGCAGCTACTTTGAGCCACTGATTCAATACCATGGATCAACAGATGGAACTACAAATCAGAGATTCAAATGGATTCAATGGAATCATAGAATCAGAAAATAATACATCAGAGTATTAAAAACAAGATAAAAATTATGTTAAAAACAATAGTTCGAAGAGACCGCAAGGCCCATCCAGTCCAACCTCTTGCCATGCAGGAAATCACAATCAAAGCATCCCCAACAGATGGCCATCCAGCCTCTGCTTAAAGACCTCCAAAGACAGCAACTCTACTACACTCTGAGGGAGTGTGCTCCACTGTTGAACAGCCCTTACTGTAAGGAAATTCTTCCTAATGTTGAGGTGGAATCTCTTTTCCTGTAGCTTGCATCCATTGCTCCGGGTCCTAGTCTCTGGAGCAGCAGAAAACAAGCTTGTTCCCTCCTCAATATGGCCTCCCTTCAAATATTTAAAGAGGGCTATCATATCACCTCTTAACCTTCTCTTCTCCAGGCTAAACATCTCCAGCTCCCTAAGTCTTTCCTCATAGGGCATGGTTTCCAGACCCTTCACCATTTTAGTTGCCCTCCTTAATGTTTATGAAGTTATGCTGCAAAAATATCTTAAGTCTCAAATGGCCTTTAGGACTCATTGCTTGTTGAGTAAACTGTTTTTCCAATGCAGCAGAGATAGAGATCCTTCTTTTGCCTAATCAGGAAGAAAAAAGGCCAGAGCAGGGAGGCATTTACAAAAGCAACTTTAACAGGCACCCACCAATTCTCCTCTACAAATTCTACCCCTTTTAAATTGAAAGAAAGCTTTGACAGCAAGCATTTGCCAGGATTAATGTATTTTTTTACCTTAATATTTTCTGAGATTATTTTTCAAGCACCATCCATCAGCTCTGAAAACATGGTCTACTCTGTGGCAGGCAGGATAGTGAGATCTATCAATTTCTGGTATTGTGTTTATGTGAGAAATGAAGGCTACAAAACTGGGCTAGAGGTAAGGGTTCTGCAATGAAAGATGAGTTTTACCCGAAGAAAAACTCATCACACTCAAAGAAAAATAGTAAGGGTCAAAACCATCCCTTTCACTGGCAACCCCCCCAAAACAAACAAACAAACAAACCCCTTTGGCAATAGACAGCAACCACAGGCTGTACTTGCCTTCTGTACACCAGAGTAGGGAGTTTGGCATAGATATGGCCCATTCTTAAGGCAGAACGTGGACACATTACTTTTTGGACTACAGCCCCCAAAATCCCTCATCTGGGTGACTACTGTCCTTACTGACTAGGTATTCTGGGAGTTGTAATTCAAAAAAGTAACTTTTCTAAGCTCTTTCTTTAGCTTAGCTATATTTCTCCATCTGATCTTACCCTTTCAGAGGAGGGCTGAAGGCATTCAACTTGATTCCATCTTTGAATGGTAGACATAGTAATAAACAGATATAGCCTTATATCAAATTGTGCCTTTCACATTCCCTTGAATTTGTTCTTATATTTATGGTAAATACTATATTTTGTCTTGGGCCTGTAGCCTACTGAAAGGTTTTGATGCCCACTTTGCATGTAAAATTGATCCCTCTCGTTTAAGGTGAATCAACTGTGGTATCCTATTTGCCTGCTTGGTCTCCCTGAATAAACCATTTATTTGTTTTACATGAATCCAGATGACTTTTTTGGGACAGTTCCACAAAAAGTATTGAAAATTATTTCCTTCCACTCTCTATTTGTCACTATTATACCTTTACTTAAAAGCCATTCATTTAAAAATAAAAGAATTAAATATAATCTTGGCCTTCATAATCCATTCCAGCTGTTGAGCAGTGGGATCTTTCATTCTAAACTATAAGTTTTGGTGCACAAGGTCTACGTAAAACTAAGGAAAATACAAATTTAAACTGCTTCATTTAGCTTATTAAAAAAAACCCAATTCATTTCTGTGAACTTAAATATATATTTTTTATGTTTGCTATGTTACAGCAATTGGGTGGGTGGGGTAGAAAAGAAATACTCTTCCTCCATTTCTGTTGGTTCAGTGACATACGTTTGCAGAAAAGAATAAGAAAAGGATAAGAAATTGGGGGGGGGGGGAATGGAAACAACAGCAACACATCCTTCACTTGCTGTACACTTATTAGGTCTAGTTTGGGCTTGGCTCAAAAATGCTTCAGAGTTCACACAACATTTGGCAAGAAGCCCTCCCATTTTCCTTGGATTCAAGACTGTAGTTTTGCAGCAATGTAGAAACACAATGAATTGTATGAGCATGGACCTTTGTATGCGAACACACATACATAGTTCAGACAGGGAGCAGGGGTAATGTCTTTATGATCAACTGCAGAAGAGCGTGAGAAACACAGTCTACCATGTGCCTTTCTTCACCTGCATGTATTCATTAAATATCCTCTTGTGGATTACTTCAAGCATTCCAAACCCCTGAACAACCTCAAACAGCTGTGTTAGCTGTTTTAGCTGTGTTAATTGAAAGAGAAAGAAATAAGATCAGAAATACAGTGGAAAGAAATTTTTTCCTCCAAAATGTAAGCAACTCCATCTTTTTCAAATAAATATTTTAGCTTATTACTGATGGACTGATTAAAATTAATACCTTGCCCTTCAGTTCAATTAGCAAGGCTTGTTGCTGGTGTGCCTTCAAGTCAATTCCATCTTAGGGTGATTCTTAGGTGAATAGATTACAGCCCTTTTTTTGGGGGGGGGGGTTGTTACTAGGTTTTTCGTTTCCCTTCTCCTTCGCCTGTGAAGGTGTGACTGGCCCAAGGCCACCAAGGGAATTTCCAAAGCCTGATGGGGATTTCAATATATATTCTTGTAGTGTGAGCCAGTGTTATTGACCAATGATGTTAGCAATGCCAAAAGCAATGTAAAAAGCAAGATGAGTAACATCTATAAATGATTCACAAAACACTGTGCTTTGAGAGTCACGTGGATTAATTTTGGCCACGTTCACGTTTTAATGTATTTTTTTAAAAAAGTAATTAAAAAGTAATGATGTTATTGAGTAACATAGCAATCAAAGGTGGCAGAATTCAAAGACATAGCCGTGTTAGTCTGCAGACTCAGTATGCAGAGAGATCTTGTAGCACCTTTGAGACTAACTGAAAGAAAGAAGTTGGCCACATGAGCTTTCATAGGCTT
>NC_056526.1:25305455-25335054 GCF_019175285.1 Sceloporus undulatus | reverse complement strand
TACTCCAATGCTGGTTTAGTCTCTTTTTTAAAATTGCAGTTTATTTTGTTCTACTCCAATTGCAGTTTTTAAAAAACCTGTTCCAACACCTTTGGCTGAAGGATGATGGCAAAGCAATTCTGAGCGGGGCTGGTGTGGAGCAGTGAGGTGAATGTACTGCCCCATTCTCATCATTATTGGCTTACACTGGCCAAGGTAGAAGTTGGGGAAGGGGATTTCATGGGGATGTTAAAGAACAATGTGTTTATAATCCACACACCCACTGAAAGCAAAATACCCCCACTGTATGTGAAAGAAATTAACTATGCCAGCTCCAAAGAAGTGCAGCTGACAGGCTGGTTTGTGCTCATCTAGGTGTAGATTTGGAACAAAAGCCAGCTCCTATACACGCTGCCCAGGCAATACTCCATTTGGGGTTCTCTCTGCTACCACTTGCTGCGGGCAGCTTTCTACCCACCTAATCACAGCAGGGCCCTCTACAGTGGAAGGTGTTTTCACTCTGGTGTTGCTCTTTTTTTTTGTCAAACAGACAACAACCTAACCTCTCCCTAACCATAAATATATGGGTTCCACTACAATACCAATTTCTTCAATAAGGTAAGTCCAATTCTTGTCTCAAAACTGTGAAATTTAATCTGAATAGAAAGAAAATTTTATTGGATTTAAAAAAACAAAAGACAAACCCCTAAACAAAACATCACGAATACAAGGCATGATATTGTCTAAAGCCAAGCATGTCTTCATTACACCAATTTCTTCATCCCATTGTTTGGTCCTGGACTGTATATCCATGTTGTTCAAAATAAAGGGATCTATACTATATATTCTAGACAAGAGCCACTGGACTATGACTTTGGAGGACACTGGACTATGACTCTGGAGACCAGGGTTTGAATCCCTACTAGGCCATGGAAACCCACTGGGTGACTTTGGGAAGTTACTCTCTCAGCTTCAGAGGAAGGTAAAGCTAACCCTTTCTGATTTAATCTTGCCAAGAAAACCCTGCGATGATCACCTTAGAATGCAATAAGTCAGAAATGACCTGAAGGCACACAACATCAAATAAATAAATTCTAACTCCAGAGTTTATGTGTTCTAAATATTTGACAGAAAAAAGAAGAGTAGATCATGCATGAATGACAAGTTATGAGGAAGACCAGAAAACAGAAAGACCAAAACAAAGCCACAGGAAGGAATTATAAGATTATATAATAAATTATGAGTGTTCTTTCACATCAGAAATTTTATTTGCATTCATGAGGACTAGGACCTTGACTCTTTCCCTGTTTGAAAAGAAGATTCTCAGGATTAAGGTCACCTTTTATGCAACAAACATATGATTCTCTGGTCTTCCTCATAACTTGTCTGAATGCTGCTCATGTCCACCTTAAAATATTTAACTCATGGATGGATTTTTGGCTCCTTTTACAGTAGAGACCTCTACAGCTTTTCCTTTCCTTCTCTGTCTCTTGCTGTGGGACTTACTGGGAATTGTGAAAACAGACAAGCTGCTGAAACTTGATCTTGTGCTCATAAGCGTCATTACTCATCTGTGAAGTTTTGCCTTTGCTGGCTTAAAAAGAAAACTCCACTCTCTCCATCCTCAAGTGTTTAAGAAATGGCTGTGTGCCAGGCACCAGCTGCAGAAAATCTTAAAGAGATCTGGGCCCCCTTTTTTTCATAAGGTGTAGGTGGGAAAGAGTGTTGTTGAATCAGTCATGAACATATATGAGGAGCCATCTACACTAGTGGATATGTCTTAGGTACTGCATTCTTCCCTCAGACTTATGTCTATCAAGATCACCAGTTTGTCTGTAGTAGTGGCTAGCAGTCAGATGTGTCAAAAACAGGCCATGAAAGGGACAACCATCTCCTGTTTATATTTCCAGATTCCAATACTTTCAGATACTGTACTGTCCCAGAGACTTTTAAAAATAAGGGTTCTATTTTCACTAATGGGAACTGGCAAATAGCTACTGATGGGCCAATCTTCTGTCAGTCTGGCTAATCCTTGTTAAAAAAACAGATTTAAGCTACTTAACATCTTTTAAGCCAACCCATTTCCATATTACCACTAAAAGAGCAACATGCAGGTTTTTAGTCATTGTGCAATACAGACCCCAGCAAAATTGCTTTGTATTAACAAACAGAGTGGGGATGCTATCTTTATGTAAGAAGAGGGCACAACTCTTCTGACATCTTCCCTCCTGAATGATCTGGCTAAATGCTCTGCACACATACACAGGATTATGGATAGGAGGAGCAGGAGGATGCACACAGCTTACAAGAACTGGGAAAACCAATATCCGCATATGTTAAGTATTGTATTCGAAGGACAACAACTTGGAATACATGAAAAATTCACTCAGGGGAGATAGAAACAGAAAGGGGCGGGGAATACTCATCCCTTCCTCCAAATGTTGTCATGGTGATAGTTCAGAAATCAAGAACTTGTCCATCTATGCTTGATGCTATTAGGGTCAAGAAATCAAAAGGGCTTCACCATGAAGGGATATATTTCTATGGAACCACAGAAGTGCAGAACACCACTTCTGTGAAGGGCATAGGAAAAAACAATCCAGAGTCTGAGCTCTGTTTCGTCAAGGGTCTGAGATCAGATCTACAGAAGCCCTCTTCCAAAGTTTGGAAGAGTTACTTTTTGGAATACAGCTCCCCATATCTCACAGGGGCATGTGAAGTCTAAAAAAATAACTGCTCCGAAGTTTAATCTGCTGCAGCCTCCCCCAGCCTGGTTCCTGCCAGATAAATTGGATATGCTCACAAAACCCTTACAGAGTCTCATGCTAAATTTCTGAAGATCTGAAGAGAAACCTCATGGCTGGGGATGGGGCTCTATTGCCAGGCAGGCTTGTGTGAAGGCATACTTTTCTTTTGTTTGTTCTGACTTTACTGCCATTTAATGGGTGACCTCTGAGAACTGCAGAGAGGAAGAGAAGAATCTCTCTCCCCTTTCTTTCTGCACTGCACAGCTCTTGAGAGACGAACACCTACTATGTTCTTGTTTACTTATCCTTCTTGTCTGAACTGAAAAGTACAAGAAATTTAGCCTTTATTCATACAATAAATTTTAGTTATAGAGATTATGTTGATTATGTCTGATTATGTTGGTTAGAACTCAAAAAGTTACTAGCAACTCCAATAATGTCTTAGCCTTTATAGATAGCTCCATATCCACTGACACAGGCTGCCAGTCGGATACTGGAGTTGTAATCTTTAAAAAGTGACTTTCCAAACTCTGTCTTCTCCACACTCCTTTAGTGATGCTTAGACACTGTTCTGTGATTAAAGTACAAGCAGATCCACCATCAGGCTTGCAAATGGTACATAATTCTTCTTTGCAATCTTGTAATGCTCAGCTTCATGGCAAAGGGTGAAGCATATGCCAAATTACTACGCTAGCCTTAGCAAATTTAGATAAAATAATCTGAACATTAGCTCACTAACCTTTTCAGCCCTTTATTTAATAATGCACTTGCACTCTAGCACAAAATTGAATTGATTTTTTTGAAAAGTGAAACAAAAATTAATTATTTTGAAAAAGGAGAACAATATTAACTACTCAGTAATGAGAAAGTGAAATGTTGCAAAATGTGCAATGGAAGGTTAAATCCCATTTGTCTGGCTATGAAGGAACAGGGCTGAAATGGGTCCTCTGGTCTTTCTGCTGAAGTATTATCTACTGAATCATATCCTTTTTCAAAATACTTGACTGGTGCAAAACAGGCAAAAGGAATACTGAAACTGCATTTTTTTTGCCAGAAACATAACCAAAGGAGTTTGTTTTTAATGGTAGACAGCCAGTACAAAAAAGACTTGATGAGAGTCAATGATGTCAGCTCCAAAGAAATGGCTAGTGCAGAAGGACCCATGCTCAGTTTGAGAATCAACATATCTTCTTACTTATGTTTTCCCTAACATAACACCCTCTAAATGTGGTGAACTACAAATTCCATCACCCCAGATGATGGAAATTGTAGCTAGAGGACATAGGTTGTGGAAGCCTATATTACACAATGCATCAAGTGTCCATTTTAACCAGGATGCTCCATGACACCAACAGCCACTTCAAGATTTGCAATCATAGGAGCACATTTTTAGGCAGTGAAGTCCAGAAAACCACTTCTGGAGAGCTGTAGCAAATGGAGCTGGGTTACATGTTAATTCTTCACACAAATTTCTCCCCGGAGACCTGGGCCATCTGAACCAGTACAAATGGATGTTCAAAGTTGACCTGTCTGAACATCTCATGCATTCCTATTATTCAGTGATAACAGCAATTTTTATATGAAAGGCATAAACACAAAAACCCAGGCCCTAGCTTCAGACCTATACAGGATGGATAATTTATTTTCTCTAAAATAAAGTGAGGCATGGTAATAAGCAGCAAAAATAAGTACCTGAGTTTGTCTGCTACAAATATTACTCTTCTCTCCAACAGCAGGGAAGCAAAGACTCTACTTAAGTGTCGGATACTGAGTGAAGAGAACAGGGACTCAAAATCCACATGTTCTAGCCTTGAATCAAGTGGTCGACGCAACTCTATTATCTGAAATAATAAGGAAAATGGCTCAGATGCTTTGGCCTGCCTAATCAAGATGACATTTGGGGCCTCAAATCTTTCAGGGTTCACTTCCACCATTTGAGGATTACATTTAATTAACTGAACTTACTTCTGTCCCAGAGCCAGGTAGGAAGTTCTTGATAGTGATGGTCCGCCCCAAAGCTGGAAATGGAGCCTCCATGACACTCCTCATAAGGGGCTGCACCAAGGCAGGGGAAATGCCACGCCTTTTCTCAACTTCATCCAAAATCTAAAAAGGAAGAGAAGCAAAAAAGTAAAGACAAGAAGACATTTTTAAAAAGGAGAGGATGGAAAGGTTACATTTTGGACTACAAGTCCCAGAATACCAGTGGTCATGCTGGCTGGGTGAGCCTAAGAACTGTTGCCCAAAATCAAACTATTCCAAGCTTTGCGAAGAGAAATACATAATTGGTTCATGTGTTTTCCCTTCCTGTCCTCTCTCACTGGATCTCCACTTAAAAATAATGATTTGGATTCAAACTATTGTATCCACAGGGGGTCCTGGAATCAAACACCAACAGATACCAAGGGCTCTCTCTACAATATTTTAAGAGCTTGAATGAAATTCCTTATTTTTTGTCTAGCAAAAACTATAAAAAAAAAATTCAACGCAAACCTAATAGTCACTCATGTAAAGAACAAGAGGACATTTTTTTTGTCTGAGGTGAAGAACATAATGCCTTACTCCCATCACTGTACAGAAGTCAGCTACACCTGGAAATTGAATATTTCTTCAACACAGGAGATGGAACAGCACCTTCTATTGAAGACTAGTTTGGAGGTAGAAAGTAAAAAGTAAGCCACATGACATATGGCTGTCTCCTCCCACAACTTGTTACCACCTCCCCATCATTTCTTGCTTGAAGTGGCTAGTGCAGACTACCATACTTTGCTTAATGGTAAGGCTAGTTCTGCAAGAAACCTGTACAGAGAAGTACATCCAATAGATAATCTCCTGACATCTGAAATTCCATTCTTTGCCCAACTTTTTCACATCACCTAATGCTCACGCTGTCCATCCTCACCTTAGAAAAGAGGTTGAAACATCCCAGGCGGCTCACAATACAGTAAACTTCAGGGAGACGTTTCCCTTTCCCACTGGGCTTTCAGGAGAGACAGACAAAAGACCCACACAAATACACAGTAATTAATAAAAAGAAACTATACATTAGCAAGTCCATGCTCCACACAGGACACGTTTCCCACTATATCCCTAAATGCTTAGAATATAACACATTATTTGAATTTCCTACATTTTTAGTGCTTCTCCAGCTAAATGACTTCAAATATGGAAAGCAACATCTAGAAAGAGAAGCAGATACTTAGATAGGGTTAAAAAAGGTGGTGGTGAAGAACTGTGGTACAATAATGAAATCTATAAAGCTATAATTTTAAAAGAGTCAACATGGGTTGATTGCTGAAATAGGACACTGGGATACCAGGGTTCAAATTCCTACTTGGCCATAGAAACCCACTGGGAGACCTTGGACAAATCATACTCTCTCAGCCTCAGATAAAGGCAATGGCAAACTCCCTCTGAAGAAACTTGCCAGGAAAACTCCATGATAGGGTCAGGGTCACCCTAAATTGGAAATGACTTGAAGGCACACAACAATAAACAACAACAATTTGCTGTACAAAGGCATCTCAGTGGAACAGCCATAGACTCCTATATATAAGATACATAGTTAGGTATAAGGAAACCTCAGCAAACCACAACAATGAATGTATGGTTTGCTTTTTTTGCTTTAATAATAGGAAATATTAGTGACCAAATATGCACATTATAATGGACCTTGGGAATGTGTTTTAAAAAAGGAGTCTGAGTGGTCGAGGGCTAGAAATCTGTCTTCACAGAGCTGCATAGGTCCTTGGGACCACACATTTTTTCCATGTCTAATTTAGAAGGAAGAACAAAAAGAGACAGTTACCAGTAGTCTTCTGCAGTATCCAAACCTCCGGCTACCATCTTCACTAGTCAAGACAAAGGAGAAAGTCTCACTAAAAAAATGAAGGGGTGGGGGGAACAGATGAAAAACAGATTCTCCCATGACAAGGCTTTGTTTACAGATAGACAAGAATAATATTGGGGGAGGAGGAATTCCTGAAATTGTACTACTTCTGAATGCAGCTGTGGAAACTGAATATTTGACTGCGTCCTGAATTTAAAAGAAGAATCTCCCAGCTGTAATCTAAAATAATTAATTTTCCTAATCTTTCACTATTCTGTCACACATTAAATAAAAGGGCCTTCTTGTTAGCTGCATCTCAGGCATTCGTCTCCATGGGAGCTCTGTCTCACATCCTCAAGAACAATCACCCATAAATTGTTGAAAACCTTCCTTTTCAGGAAGATGTTTGAATAAGCAATTTATCTATATTTTTCACTGTTTTGATTTTGTTATTTCACTGTTTTTGTTGCTTTCATGTTTTTAATGTTAAGTGTTTATGCTGTCAACTAAAAGGATGTTTTAACTATTAAAAGTTTTAATATTTTTTTTAAAAAAATCCTTATTCCTAATGTTATTGGCTGCCATTATCCTGTAGGAGAAAAGCAGTGCTATAAATGATTTCAAACAAATATTTTGGAGAAGAGTTCATTGTTGGAAGACAGGGGGATGAAAAATACTAGCGTTTAACTTGCCTGGTAAATTGGCACACAGGGGTCCAGTCTTTTGCATCAGGGAAACAAAACTGAGGAATGGCTTTAAGCTGGTCTTCTGCCTCCCTCATGAATTTGAAAGAACGTTCAAGCTAGCAAAGAAAAGAGAAATGTGAGTGTTTCTGATTAGTTAAGTGGGAGTGAAATAGTTCCAAGTCTTCCGGCCCCATCCCCAATAAAAAGAGAGGTGATGACAGAGACTGAGCTTCTGCCTGGAAGATATTAAAGTAGCTGCTTGCCTACTCACCTGACCTTCACATATTTTTTCCTTGAACTAATATTCTTTTCCCCTCTAGCCAACACCAAATCTTATGAATTCTTCTGTCTAGCTGAATTCACTATGTATCAAGCTCTTTGCAAGTAAATTTTATACTATTGAACCAACAGGGTTTTATCATTTTTAGTGGTACTTTCAGTTGCAGGGTTTGATCATCTAAAAACACTGAAGCATACCAAATAAAGTATCTATTCAACTCAGGGGTGGAGAAAATACAGCCTGCAAGCCACATGCACCTCTGAACTCCACTTTTGCAGCCCCAAACTTCTCACCAGTCCCTTCAGTCCTTCTTATTTAAAAAAAAAAAGTGTAGTTTTGGGGCAATTTGTATGTCGTCACTTCAATTTGTTATTTTAGAGAAGAAATGGAGGGAAACTGAGGTATGTTAATATGCTGGGGGGGAGTGAGGCCAATGAGGGGTCTAGGGTATGGGATACTGGCCCCTCAACTCCTGCATGGTTGCCCATCTCAATTCAACCCAATGTTGTTTGCTCCAAGCAGGATCTCAGGAAGTGATCTTTCCCACCACATGTGACCTGAACATTTGTCCTCTAGGCATCCCACAAACCTGCCACCAACATTAGGTGGACAATCACACAGCTGAAGTCTTCTGCCAAACTGGGAAAAGCTAATTAAAGCAAGCATCAATGTGGTGCAGTCTGTGTGGTCGAAGCTGGACCCCAAGATGGCAGTGGGAAAGTATCCCCTGCATCTGCCACATCCATTGTAAATGGAGATGTCAGTGACTGGATCTGGGACTATCTGCTGCAAAATATGTGTTCTACCACAGAACTATAAACCTTTGTCAAAAAGTTTTACCCAGATTTCTGAAGCAAGCCCATTTTCCCACTTTCCTCTGAAAAAAAGGTTGCAGCTTTTCTGCCCATCCAGAAATTTAAGAATGCAGCAGCTTGTTGAGACACTCTCCAGCATGTCCTACCTTTAAAGGAAACTGCTGAGTGACTTCAGGGACATATGGAGCACAAGCCTGTTTCTTGTGCAATGACACCACCACAAAGTATTCAAACAGCTGCCTCTCTTGGTACTCAATCAGATCCCGCTCCAAAGTTTGATATCTGGGGGCTTGCTTCAGGCGAGACTTCACATGAACCAAGCGTTGGCTGTGAGCTATACAAAGACAGAGAAAGAGAGTCAATTTTATACTGTTGTTTTGCATACCATTCCAAAGTGGTTTTCAGCTCGTTCTCCCTCTTTCGAATGCATTTACCATAATCTAGCTGTTTTGACATTACCAGGGCAGACATGCTTCTACGTTATGCCACAATACTTGTAAAAGTTTCTTTTTTTTTTACAAGAGCTTTCAGAATTTAACCAGCTAACATGTCCACTAACTATGCTAACTGGTGCGTTCTGGAAACTCAGGTCCTAGCTCTGGTGATGAAAACATTGTACGGTTGGAAGAATTATCTAGTACAAGAGGAAGGAAAGCAGTGTGGGATGTGGTAGAAGGAGACATAAGCAAGTTTTTTTTAATGGTAAAGTTTTGAATAGATTCAAAAAAATTAATAGACAAGCAATTAGTATTTTTTCCAGTGTTGACAATAGTTAATGACAGAAGAAAAATACAATTTGTACATTTTATAGTTTGTAAATTATTATCATCCACACACTTCAAAAAGGAAATTCAGAAACCAAAATATTAAGGCAGAAATCTATTTCTTGCAAATAAAACTGCAAAAGCAGACTTACCAAAGAACAAGACCTATTTACTATAGTAGGACTCATTTGTTTACTTTTTGTTCTATTTGTTAGTTGTATTCATGTCTCCTCTCATTCTCCATTAAATTTATACTCCCTCTTTCCTGGCCTTGAGATGGCATACAGGGCTCCCCTTCTCCCCACATAATCCTGATAACAATAAACTTAATCAGGCTGAGAATGTATAATTGGCCCATGGTCAACCAAAGAATCATAGAGTTGGGAAAGATCAGAAGGGCCATCATGTCCAATCCCCTGCCATGCAGAAACATAATCAAAGCACCCCCAATAGATAGCCATCCAGCCGGTTTAAAAACCTCCAAAGAAGGAGACTCCACCACACTCCAAGGGAGTGCCTTCAACTGTTGAACAGTTCTTACTGTTAGGAAATTTCTCCTAATGTTGAGGTGGAATCTCTTTTCCTGTAGCTTGCATCCATTGTTCCAGGTCCTATTTCTGGAGCAGCAGAAAACAAGCTTGCTCCATCCTCAATATGACATCCCTTCAAATATTTAAACATAGCTATCACATCACTTCTTAACCTTCTCATCTCCAGGCTAAACATATCCAGCTCCCTAAGTCATTCCTCATAGGGCATGGTTTACAGACCCTTCACCATTTTGGTCACCCTCCTCTGGACAAGCTCAAGCTTCTCAACATCCTTTGGATGCATATGTGGTGGTGATGCCCCAAGGTAAAAGAATTCTGGAAGAACATTCATGCTAGAATTTGTGAGATTCTAAAAGTCAGTTATAAGATGTCTCCGGAAGTCTATCTTCTTAACATGACAGATAAAATAAGTAACGATTTAGCAAAGAAAAAATGGGAACAGATATTTTATATGTGCTCGATTGCAAGAATTAATTTAGCCAAGAAATGGAATGTTTCTGAAACACCAAAAATGGAAGAATGGTAGATGGATCTTTTAGAAGTTATTAAAATGGACAAATTAACATTATTAATGAACAAAAAAATCTTTGAAACAAGTAGAACAAGAATGGGGAGCATTAATAAACTACTGTAAGAACAATTAGATTGGCTTCTTATGGTATAAAATATTAAAAAAATCAGGAGGTCTCAAATAAAAATAAGAAAGCGAAGTATATTGAAGAAATAAAGGAAACTTCCTTTAAAAAGAAGCTTAAAAGCTTAAAAGGACAATCGGAAAAGAGAAACATAGGAAGTTCTCTAAAGGAGAAGAAAGAAAATGGAAAATTCTCAAATATTCCCAATTAAAAACAGTGATTATTTGATGTTATAATTAACTTTTGTGGAAAGCCTACAAATGTTTAAGTGTAAATCTTTATGTAAATGGAAATAAAATAAGCATCCTTTTTTGAATTGTGGTGCTCAGAACTGGGCATTCATGGCTCTGCAGCAATTTTACACTGGATCTTTTGAATCGCAGTCTAAATTACTACACCTCATAGGCATTTTGATTAAATATACACAGGATTGCATCACACATTTGACTATACAGACTGTAAGCCTGAGGTCAGGGAACTGTCTAATTAACAATTTGTTAGCTGCTTTCAGAGCCTTTTTGGCTGAAGAGCGGGGCATAAATACTCCAAATAAATAAATAAATAAACTGATTGAAAACACGTTCTCTGCTACATTTGGGTGCATCAGTTCATGTCAGAAAAAAAAAGGAGAAGGAAGAATTATTTGTGTTACAATATATGGATATCTATATAAGTACAAAAGAAGGTATCTTTGGTGGAGGAGGGGAGTGGGGCAAATAACTAAAATGAGTCGGGTGAAAATTCATCTCCAAACCTGCAACATTTAGGTCACGAATCAAATGCTTTCCATTTGGATTTGTTCACATCCTCCTTTTCTTACCTTTCAGCTTTTCTTCAGTGTCACTGTCTGATTCACTGTTCTCATCTGTTACTAGCAAGAAAGAGGGAGATAAAAAACAAAAAATATTAGTTTTTGAAAGATTATTGCCTCTTGGACAGCAGACAAGGCTTTTGGAACCCAGTTCAACAATTGGGGGGGGGGACGGGGGAGAGGGGCACAAGTCCAGGCCACATAACTCACCCTTTGACCCACTGATATTATTATGTACATGTCCCCTTCTCCTTCTTCTCTGTGCCACTAGGAAAGGGGTATGGACACTGCCACATATAGAGGAGGGAGGAACTATTTGGGGCAGCAACCCCTTGTCCTTTATAGCTGATCTAAATGTTATTAAGGGGTTTCTTCTTGCTATTTGATATTAGATAATACTCAGCAGGACTGAAATATTAAATGTGATTTGCAGCACACTTTTTAATGAAAACACACCCACAATTCAAATGCCCAAAGTTATTCTGTACCCACAGGTTTCCAGCAACGGTTCCTTTTTACCTCTTCCTGAGCTGCTCTCTGTGGACTGAGATAACCTCTTGACTCGTTTCTTCCCTCTCCGTGCCTCATAAACAGCATTGATTTTTAACACCAGCTGCTTAACACAAAACACAGAGAAAGTTAGAATCTTCTCCTTCCTATTAAACAAACAAACAAACAAACAAACTCCTAAATGGATTATTTAGCCCAATATACTGATTTCTCTGGTTTCCTTCCCTTCTCTATACATCACTTATTTTCCTAAGGCCTTTATCTTTCACTATTGATATCTTTTCTCTAGTTGAGACTCTTTCACAATATTGTCTTTGAGAAAAGTACCATACAGCCTAACATTTGTCTACGCACCTAAAACCAAAACCCAAAAACTTTACAATGAGTGGCACGATTTACCATATTCTCTAACCCCATAAAGAATTCAATGTTCAAGTTTTTTCACACTTATGATGACTCTAAGGCAAACGTATCATGGAGTTTTCTTGGCCAGATTTATTCAGAGGGTGTTTGTCAGTGCCTTCTGTGATGCTGAGACTGTGAGACTTGCCCAAAGTCATCTAACAGGTTTCTGTGGCAGCCTAAGTTGGTGACTCTGTGATCAATCAAGCAACTTTGTATAGCATAACAAACAGATATAAAGAAGTTAGAGATTTTAGTATGTCTTTATCTTTGTGTGTCATTACAATGCCCTGAAATTTGCTCTAAAGATTAGCATAGAAATATTTTAGTCAAACAGCCCTAAGCTTCATTCAATTATTCCTGTATAATTTTCAGTATTATCTATGGCTGCATCTGCAATGCAAAAATAATTCAGTTTGCTACCACTTTTAACTACCACAGCTCAATACTATGGAATTTTGGGAATTGTAATTTATTGTAGTCCCAGAGCAGAGAAGTCTACATGTCTCACAAAACTACAATTCCCAGAATTCCATAGTACTGAGTCATGGCAGTTAAAGTGGTGTCAAACTGGATTATTTCTGCAGTGCAGATGCAAATTATAGGACATTAATTAGCAGAAATTAAAATTCAGGGAACTGTTTGAGTATCTCATAGACAGAACCTTTAGGAGATTCTAAAAGTAGACATGGCCTTTTCAATGTCCTTGTCCTCATTCTCCATTAAACCCTCCTATTTCTCTTCCCCAAAATTCAGTTACCTTAGGAATTTTTTTTCTCCTCTTGCCATTTTGAGGATCACTCAAAGAAAAGAAAGTATCATCAGGGCTGCTGGGAGTGGAAGGGGGACTAATTTTGGAAGGAGAACATGTCCCATCCCGATTTGATTTCCGTATATCTAGTAACTTGAAACTCCGCCGCTCTGAGTTTTGCCGAAAAAAGATGGGCTTGGACAGCAGCTGGGGAGACATAACAGAAAAAGAGGAATATCAAAACTTAGTCTTGTGCTATCCTAATGAAAAGTAGTTTCTCTGGGTTACAGTTACTGCACATGAGGGAAGCAAGGAACACAGAAATCTAAATTATCTAGAAAATTAGTTAGAAGAAACTTAAGTTACAAGAATTCTTAGCAATTACCTCAGCCTTAATAAACTGAAGAATCTGTTTAAATTTTCACAGGACAGTATAACTAGGAGAGATTTTTTATTTTCCATATTCTGACAAAACGCGTAACATTTTCCAGGTTTTCTTTTGTCCCCCTCGCCGAAAGAACTTATGCTTTGCACACCCACATTTGGGAATTTTATAGAAAACAAAACAAGCTAACAAAACTTAATCAACCAAGCAGCCACAGACATTTCTACTAGAGAATGAACCACAGACATTTGTACTACAGAATGAAGGAGCTACTGTACCACATCAGACTAAAAAGCTATATTGTCCAGTAGTCTGTCAGCTGGCGGTTATTACTAGTGGCTTAAGAGACATGTTTAGACATCCCTGCAGTTACATATTTATGGACCTCTCCATTTCCTAACCCTGTTATTTTATGATTGCTTCTATCCAGTAGAACCACAGAATGGTCTGGCTATGGTTCACAGGTCTATTGGGGTATAGTGGTTCAAATTCTGGGTTTGGCTCTGCCAGAAAGTCTTACCCTGTAGCCTTGGGAAGACTGAAACAGGATGAGTGTATAAAGCATTCTGTATAGTGCAATTTTCATTTTTAAATCCCAAAATTCTGAAGAAAAAGTCATCCTCATCACACATTTTCTGCCTTTGGAGAATAACAAGGATTGTTTCCACTCCAACTAGTGGCATTTCCAGGCCAAAAGAAGACTGATCTAACTGGACTAATCCAGTGCATGAAAACACCCATCTAATAAGTTGTCAGATAGGATACAAATCCTCTGGGAAAAGATACGCCTCACTTCTGTACTCAGTATAGCACCTAACACAATTTATTGTCTAATAAATATGGCAGAGCAAAGTTTCCATTGGTTAATATCTCTTTCTTGACACCCATGTATCAAGGGTGCAAAGTGGAGCTGCAGTTACTGGTCATTCATGCAATTACTTTACAATGAACATCATTCTGTGAGCTGATTTTAACATTTTTAACAAATTTGAGATTGTTTGTCTTAGAGATGGTGTAAGCAGCTTTCTGGAAAGGGAGTGTATAAAGTTAAGTAAATAAAAATTCAAAAGATGGCATTACCATGGTGAGTAAAGCAAAAGAGTAGATCCAGCTGCAGCTGACCTGCTGCCTGAGGTGAAGAGCAAGATGATGCTCCCTCCTCATTGTACATTCAGAGGTTGAATGGACAGATATCTGAGTCTGACTTCAGCACTGGCAATGGATACTGTCCACTATATCTAAGGCAGCAGAGTGCCAGCGAAGTGAAATCGTCTAAGTGTTGGACTACAATTCTGGAAACTAGAGTTTGAATCCCTGTTTGGCTGTGAAACCCACTGGGTGAACTTGGGAAAGTCAAAAAGGAAGGCAAGGTAAAACTCCTCTGAAGAAATCTTACCAATTAAACCCGTGACTGGTTCAGCTTAGGGTTGCCATATGTTGGAAATGACTTGAAGGCACACAAAAACAACAAGGGAAGCAAGCTATTTTAGCAGCTTCTGGATAGGTTGTGTGGCATAGATAATTGTCCTTAAATGGAGAGGACTAGCTGTGGACCTCAGAAGGAAGAGAAAGAGGGCTGCTCCTATTCACCCCCAGCATCTGCTACCTGAAGCAATCACTTTACTTTGCGTAATGAGAGGACAGTCATGAATAATACTTGGATATAGGCATTAGCTGAAAATGAAACAAAATGGAAAATGTATATGGAGAGATATTGTAGCCAATGGCCTACATATGTTTCCCTGGTTTCCACTCCACTATATACATCTGGAGAAGTAGACGTAAGTCTATGAAAGCTCATGCTGCCAACTTCTTTATTTTAGTTAGTCTCAAAGGTGCTACAAGATCTCTCTACATACTGATTCTACATACTAACATGGCTATATCTTTGAATTCTACCAGAATGGAAAATTAAAAGCACAAACTCCGTACACATGTTACAAAATTACAGAACAAAATTTAGAGATCCTTCAATTGGATCCCAGAGCAAATCTATTCAAAAGGAACTACCGTAACTAACCAACAGGTATGAAGGTCCACTTCCCTGTAACCTTGCATTTCTAGCCACACACATAAAAAGTAGCTTGCTAAATATGGTCTTGCAGCGTTCTTCCAAGTTTTGGCTGTGAGCTGCCAGTAGCTGCCAGTGAAAATCCAGAGCAAGAAAGCATCATTCCTAACCCAGCAGGATTCGGCAGACTTAAGAGTTTATCCTTTAAAAATCACTGACTATGGTGGGCAGGAAATTAACTCCATCATAGAGTTAATCCAAGATGGGAGACCACATCAGAGAGTGAATCAGTCATTTTGTTCCCTGCAGGGCATTAGCTTTCCCACCACATTAAACTTCATAATATCGCCAAAACACATAACTCTGGGGCACTGAATGCTGAAGTCGCACTGGTTAGACCAGGATACCTTTGTGGGTGTGCCAGGGACAGAGGACGAAGGAGATGCTGGAAAGTTCAGAACACATTTTTTCCCCAAACAACGACTGTTTGTCTCAATATCCTCATATGGATTCTCTTTTGCTGGTGGATCTGGAATAGAAAGCATCATAAATTAACATACAGATGTGTTAATCTTTCAACATCCTACAATCTTAGGAACTGCTTTTGCTGAATCAGATCCTTTTCAAACCAAACAGTCTAGTATGCTCCACATGTGTTTAGACTACATCTGGGAATGATGGGAGTTTTGAAGTTCAACATTATTGGATGGCTGATCACATTTTTAACCTGAATGTCACCAGCTAGTGTTGTCATCCTGTATGGTTTCATAAAGAGAGAAGAAGAGGAAAATTGAACAGAAGGAAAAGGAGAAAAATTAAATACAGTGGTCCCTCTGTATTCACGGGGGATACGTTTTGTTCCGCCACCACCCCCACCCCGCCCCCCCCCACGAATCCGAAATTTTGCAAATGTTCAAGTCCCATTGTCCCCAGTTGCGCCATTGGACAATGGGACTTGACTATTTGTGAAATTCCCTCTCTCCCTCTCTTCTTTCTTTCCTTCCTTTCCACCCCCCTCCCTCCCTTACTGGTACTGTATCTTCCCCCCGGCATGGGGGGCTTTAATCGGAGTCTGGGCCTCCAGGGCTTGTAATCGACCCTGGCAGCCATCAGGACTCTCTTTCCCAGCAGCGCTCAGGGCCAAGTGTGTGCACACCTTGCCCCCTCTGCCGCAGCCAATGGACACACAAAATGTCAATTGGCTGTGGCAGAGGGGGCGAGACATGCGCATGCAGGCCCTGAGTGCTGCTGGGAATGAGAGTCCGGATGGCTACCAGGGCCAATTACAAGCCCCTGCAGGCCGGGCTCTGATTAAAGTCCCCAGCACCAGGGGGAAGATGCCGGTAAAGGAGGGAGGGTCTTGGCCTTGCAAATGACAGAAACCGTGAGTGCCAAGGCCACAAATCCGGAGGGATCACTGTATTCAAAACAGAGTTAAAATGTGATATTGAAGTAAGCAGGGGGACTGTTGAAGGTATGTGTCATGTCTGGAAGTGCTGGGGACTCATGCTTTAATATACTATGGACACAAATCCACAAATAGTCAAGTGAACTGATTTTCTCACCTAAGTGATGTTGTATCATGACCTATAACTTTAATATAAACAACTAACTCAGCATCCACTATCTTCTAAGCAAGGATAGGCTGCCTAAGATCTGGGGAATCATTTCCAGATCAGTCTGTAATTAGGGAATAACATAAACATACAAGTTAATGTTTCTTTTGAATATACAGTGGTGCCTCGGGATACGAAATGATCGGGTTACGAAATTTCCGGGATACGAAAAAGTTGGATTGGCAAAAACTGTTTCGGGTTACGAAATATTTTTCGGGTTACGAAATTCATTTCGGCGCGAAATTCAAATGCTGCAAAGTGCAGCTATAGGCTTTCCAGTGCTAACGGAAAAGTGTTTCGGGTTACGAAATTTTCGGGTTACGAAAGGAATGGCGGAACGAATTAATTTCGTAACCCGAGGCACCACTGTACATATACATGCAGTCTTAAAATTGCTAGCATGCCTTCTCCTTAACTCCTACTAGCATCTGTTGGACTCATTTTTTCTACTGCTGGCTCCAGCCCTTCGCAAGTGTTCTAATCCTGTAATGAAGGGGCACAGTAGATTCAGGACAAGCGATGGTGGTATATCTCCTCCTCCTGCTCCCATCCCCATGAAGGCACTGAATTGATTAGAAGTCTTCTAGAAGCAGGAATCATCTTGAAAACAAGATTTGCACTCTCTGTGTATCTTGTTTTAAAGACAAATTCCAGCTTTTTGCAGACAGCATGAGGAAACTCAAAACTGGGGGCAGGGGCATGTGACCTATCCTATTGTACATCATCATCATCATCATCATCATCATCATCATCATATATTCCTACCACCAAGGTGATTTTGAGCATGAAGATCCTCCACACATTTACCAAAAGAATGCATGCACACTCATATGCTCAACTCCTTCTAATAAAGGGATGAGCTATTTGTGATCCTACTGATGTTAGACTCCCAGGCCCTCAGTGATCATCTTCAATGGCCAAGGATGATGAAGGTTGGAGTCCAGCAACACCAAGAAGGCCACAGGTTGTCCATCCCATTCTAGCTGAATGCTGCATTAATTCATGGCTGCCTCAGAATGGGTTAACATAAAATTATAAAATCACAGGATCAAACAGAGATGTATGCCCACACTAAATTGTCACTGCTCACAGTTAGTGTATATCTGCCTTTAGCTCTCAAACACCTACCTAGAATATCTTCATAGACATTTTCCTCTGATAAAGTGCGTGTTAAAGCCAATTTTGTCTGAGCATACCAGTCCACCCGGCCATTCTCAGAAGAGGATTGCAACAAGTCCTCAAACTCATATGACTTCCTGTGGTATTTGAGGAAAAGAGGGAGGGAGAAAAACAGTTGGATGAAAGACAAGATGACATTGTTAGAAACTGACATTAACCAAACAGGTAAATACAACTTGACGTGTTCATCTTATGTTGAACAATCATTACAAAGTGTGTGTTGTTTTTCCTTAGATCAATTCCCTCCTACCAAATGTTGTGGATTACAGCTCCCATGAGCACCAGCAGCATTACCATTGCTCTAACATGGGTTATAAATCCAAAACATACAATGTGCCCCAAGATCAAGAGGGGTCTTCCTTTTTACAAATCCTAATCTATCCTTCCCCATGCCTTTCACTCCTCCAGCTCCATAATGTATAGCCTTCTCAAAGTCCTCTGCTCCCACAAATGTGTGTGTGTGTGTGTGTGTGTGCGCGCGCCTTCAAATTACCAGCTGACTTATGGCAACTCTGTGAATTTCATAGGGCTTTCTTAGGTAAGAAATATTCAGGGGTGGTTTTGTCAATTCCTTTCTCTGAAATATAGCCTACAGCACCTGGTATTCATTCGTGGTTTCCCATTCAAGTACTAACCAAGGTTGGCCCTGCTTAGCTTCCTGGATAAGATAAGATCTTGTGACTTTAGGGTATTTTTGGTCTTCCCTCAACTGGCTCTCAACCTTTCCTCTTGCTCCCCTTTAAGATTACTTCCCAGTATGCTTGTATGATGCCACCTCTCTTGGTTCTTTCAAATCTATTTTTTCTATGAAACTTAGAACTCATACCCTCTAAACTTACATGTTACTGAAATAAAACCAGATTCTTCTTCTCACTGCTCTGCTGTCTTTTTCCTCACAACACACAAATTAGTGACAATTTTTCATTGAAAGTCCCTTGGAGAACAGAACTGTCCTTTTAAATTTCTCTAAAGTGCCATGGGCTTTGTGATGAACAAACCAACAACATCATGAACACACTCGATCTCATCTGGTTTCAGAAATCAAGCAGGGCTGGTCCTGGTTAGTCCTGGATAGAATAGGATAGGAAACCACTAAGAAATATTGGGATTCCCATCCTAGGGCTAAGAAAGTTTAAAGGTTAAATAACCTATATTGCTTAATGCCTCCATTGAAGTACACAGAAATACTATCTGGAAAAGCTCACAGTAGAGCTCAGGTCTGACAACTCAAAAGCCATGGAGTCAAGTGGCCCAACATACTCAAGCCCAGAGGCTAGATGGTCATCTGCTGGGGGTGCTTTGATTGTGTATTCCTGCATGATAGGGAGATGGATTGGACAGCCCTTGAGTACTCTTCCAACTCTATGACTCTATAAGTCTTCAACCCCTCATAGATCAAATAACAGGTTCTACATTATATGATGGCTATGATGGCCCCGTGTTATGAATAGTCCCTGCCTTGGCAGAATAAGGGAAGAATGTTTAACATCTTCTTGATCAAAGGCTTCAAAACCTCCTGCTCTTCTCCACCCATCAGGTTCAGGATTCATGTTTTCAAAGTATACAGGGATTTGAAACACGATATGTGTGTGGGAAGGGGAGAGGATCTAGAGGGAGGATTAACACAATCCTTTCCAGTCCCTCACCTTTGCTGTCAAACACATTGTTCCAATGATACTTTGCAATGGGGAGGAAACAGCCAGGCTTTTGTTTCATGAGACTACAACACAACATATATCTAGATTTGGTATATACACCAAGGCATACATAGTTTGAAGTAGAACCAAAACTAGAACCCAGCCCTTTGTATGGGGCCAAAAACCAACCAAACCAAACCACTGATTTGAGTTACTATCCAATTGTAAGATGTCATAAGGGGCATACAGACCCCAAGGATCTGAAGTAACCACCACAGACTGACAAGCCAGGAAAGGCCTTATAAAACCATTAAAAAAACCATAGAGGTATACAGGTACCTGTGATCTGCACTAGTCTTATGCTTTCCATTTCTCAGTCTTCTGCTGACGGCGGAAGGGGGTGGTGAAGAGGGGAGAGGAGGGGGTGGAATAGAGGGGAGAGGGGGCAGGTTCCTCTTATTTCTAGGTGGTGGGACCCATCCTTCCTCGCCCTCATGTTTGAAAGTCCTCCGAGGTTTGGGGAGTGGATTGATAAAGGGTTTCTTTTCAGGCAACCCTGGCTCTGTATAGACATTTTCCTCATTGCTGGCTTTGCACTTCAAATGAGATGCTTTTACCTCTTCCAGAGTCCCAAAAATTGGCTCAGGGGCTTCACAGTCCAAGCCAAGGAGCCGCTTACCAAGGTCTGGCCAGTTCGCACTCTCCTGGCCTTCAGAGGGGTTTTGATCATCATCTGTTTTCTCTTGCAGACAATGTGGAGAGTAATAAGTACCTGGCAATTGTGGCTGTAGTTCAGCTGAGCCTCCCTTCAAGGCCTGCTCCAGCTTTTTCACCTGACTCAGGACAGATAAGTTCTCTTTTTGGATATCCTTCTTACCGTTCTTCAACTCAATACTCCTCCCAGTATTAGAATTGAGCTCCTCCTCACTTAACTTCCCATCTGTCTTTCCCTCTGTATGCTGTCCAATGTTTTTTAGACTCTTAAGTCTTCTTTCATTCTCCTTGCTTGCCCTCTTACATTCCAGATGCCTGTTTATAAGCCTTTTGGTGCCCTCTTCCCTTGTTGCTGCAGTCTCCCTGGTCATCTTCTCTACAACACCCAAAAATGAGCAGAGGTCCTCTTTAACTCCTTGGTCTTCCTCCTTCCAAGCAGATATGGGAGACAAAACTTCCTTCTTCCCTTCCCACTCTGAGATCTTCTCCTTGATACTCAAAGGCTTATTTTTTAAGCTGACTTTTCCAATAGCCCTTAGGTTCTGAGTGTCTCCCACGTGCTTTGTGATAATCCTGCCACTTTCCCGGATACTGAGATTTACAGATGGGTCACTAATGATCATCTTGGGACTAAGCATGTTCTGCTGAAAGCAGTCCAGTTTTGCTTCCCACATCAAGTTCTCCAGTGCTTTCAATGTGCTCTTTACCACAGCAGATGTCTCTTCTTTAGCCACTAGCTTGATAGCAACTCTGTCCAAGCACTTCCCTTTTGAAGGGCCACACTGGAACGTTGTCCTTGTAGCTCTATTATTTAGACTTTCAGACTGGACCCTATGCAATAGTAATGCAAATGATTAAACAGAATCTTTAAAAGGCAGAAGAACTTTACAGTTGCATTATTTTATGCTTATTCTTTATGTATTACAATAATTGTAGGCCACCCTATACCCAAAGATCTCAGGACAAGGTATAGGCAATAAAATAACAACAGACTATTTAAAAAGCTTAGAACAATATAAAACGAAAGTTTAAAACTATTTTAAACAACATCATATTAGAACTTAAATCCAAAACCATATCAGACTATGGCTGTTGGATCCTAAAATCTTTATCAGAAGCCAAATTTTAATTAAGAGCTAACATGAACACCAATCAGGCTTTCAAGGGGAAGGTACGGTCAGCAGCACAGAACAGAATGGCCTGTTCCAAGTCTCCAATAGTGCATTGTTCTATAGTGGTAAATGAGTCCATAAGTCAGAAACTACTTGAAAGCACACAATAACAACAAAAATGGGAAGTTATATGTTAATCATTGGTCATGGTTTCCCTTAAAATTCTGTTAAACAATTAAGTGAGATGTTGAAACAAAATCTCCCATAGACCAACAGTGTGACTCTGTATAAAATGAATCCATAAATTTAAGTCAGGGAAATAACTTCCACAGGTGTGTGCATTTGTTTCTTTTGCCCCACTGCTGCCTCTTTTTAAACAAGTTTGTTTGGCTTTTAACTCTTTCCAAAATCCTGTGGACAGAAGAGACAGAATGCATACATACACAGAATGCAATAATTCATCTCCATGTCCCTTGACTGTTAAAATACTGTACAGTCATTGCCTATATCGATTTCTGTTCTAAGCAAGTGTTCTTTTTAGCATCAAAGCCTTAGGACTCATCCAAACTATTAATTTATGCCTCAGCACTGAATATTCCTTCTTATCACTTCCCTATCCAATGCGCTCTCTCTCTTCTTAAGAATGTCTATAAAAATCCAGCACATTTCAGTTAATTTGTGGATGGTCTGCTTGCAAGATGGGCTGTGGTATTAGATGTGGGTGCATTCAACTCCCTTGTACCCATTCCCATTTTGCCTCTAGATGTGCTGCAAAAAACAGGAGACTCCTCCTGTTTTTTACCCAGTACCTCCTTACAATTTAAAAAAGAAACTTCTAGAAGATTAGTATTAATGCTATTAGCTGTGACAGTTTCATTGTATTTTCTTCCTTCATTCAAGATCATATCTCCTCTTCTACACACGTATGTGTACAGTACTTTGTGTGAAATGAGAAAGGTGAAAGAGAGAATACGTGTGTGTGTGTGTATGTGTAATTTCATAACAATAGCAGTAGCTTATATAGTGCTAAGTCTAGGTTTTTAAAAGTCAACATATCAGCTATGTTTGAGAACTAGTTTTCCCTGAGATGTTGGGCGAGAAAGAAAAATGAAGAAGGGGCATGTGGCAGGCTGCAAAGACACTGGTTGGGAAAGCCTAGGGACCTAGAAGGGATGAGGAGAATACCAAAGCTCTGAAATAAAATGTGGAAAGTGCAGACTATATTTGCTCTTCAACTGTGATGACTCCTCTGCCCTTCCAACAACTTTGTTGAGATATGGATGGAGTGCCCCATCCCAGCTGATCCACTTCTTTTCAGAGGAATGGCTAAAGGTTGCAGCACTTACTAATTCTCTTTACGGCACACAGGGGCTATACAGACTGCCCCAAAGGGTGGTCTGCAGCCGCCCCTTTCCTGGCCAGATCAGGGCCACGGCAACCTCACACCATGGCCCAATCTGGCCTCTGGAGAGGGCAAAAAGGAGCCACAAAAAGCAGCTCCTTTTTGCACCCTCCAAGGGGCATCATAGCTGCAGCAGTGTGGCGTTATGATACCCGGAGGGGCATCATGATGGCACGCACAGTGTAGACCTGTGCGTGCCAAAATGGCACCCTGGGGCCGAGGCTAGGGTGTTCAGCTTTCACCCTAGCTCTGCCCACAGGTCATCACAAAGTGCTGGTCTGTCAAGCCTCACAGTCCCCAGGTTACTCCCTAGTGCCAACATTCTCTCCAATACATTCTCAAATAGAGGCCAAAAGCCAAGTTTTGGGTGAAGCTTGCAATGTTAACACACACACACAGAGCTGTCCTCCAAACAACGCCCGCAACAAGAAATGAACCAGAACAACAACAGATGCACACATGGGTCTGGCATTCAAAATCTACAAAGACAGCTAAGGAGTAAAAAAGTTACAGAAACTGTCAGGAACTACTGAAAAATACACCAGGAAAAAAACCCTCGGAAATAAATGTGGCCAGAACACTTCTAGCCAGCCTAGATGAGCTCTCACTTTCCATTCAGATAACCAGGGAAGTTAGGAGAAACTTAACTTCATTTTTGAAGCACAGTTAGAAACTGGCAAGGCTTTGTTCTTCCCAACTCCACCCCTAATGCTGCTCAAAAAGCACAAACAAAATAAGAAAATAAAATTTAAAACACTCACCTCTCAGTTGTTTTGCAAACACTGGTTTTACACTTGATGCTCACATCGGTGATGGCGCTCGAGGTCATCGTGTCAGCACCTGATATGGCTGCACTCCACCTGACAGGAAGATCAGCAAAGCACATGTGATATAACTGATGTCACTGTGAGTTCATCTCATTTCTCATACTGACAACCAATTCCTTGGTCCAGAATACATTCTCTTCTGTTCTACATCAAAAACTACAGAATATCCACACAGTAGGTCTAAAAGTCCTGAATTCTGCCCACTTCAGACTAAGATGGAGTCCAGTTGGCTGAGATATTCTGGGAGGAATTGTTCAAAAAAGTAACTTTTACAAGCTCTGATCCAGTCTGTTACAGTATTCTGAAGTCTGCAGCTAAATGATTTAAACTGTGTCTTCAAAACATAGCCCTCTTTCCTCTTGTATTCCAGCACTTCATTGATAAAAATGACACTTACACTACCCCTACACACATACCAAAGAATTACTGTACTCTTTTTTTTACACATCACTGAAAGATTTTCTTAGCCTTTTGTGCTCCTTTAGTGAATACTTTATCCTTCTTTCATTTAAAATAGTAGTTCTCAAATTTTAGTAGTTTAGTAGTAGTTCTGCAGATGTTCTGGGCTTCAGCTTCAGGAAGCCCCTGCCAGCATGTCCAACCATAAAGTTGTTGTTGTTTGTTGCTATTGTTGTTGTTGTTGTTGTTTATATAGCGCTAAGTTTTGCATGGCGCTTTACAGAGTTATCAAAGTTTTTAGCTTTACAGAGTTATGTACAAAATTTTGAGGGATTTGGTCCAAAATATCTGGAAAACCAAAGATTAAGAACCACTGCTTTTAATGCTAAGAAAGCATTTGCTCTTGGCCTTAAATATATGCAGAGGTGAAGGGAACAAACATTAAAATTGCCTGTCATCAAAAACTGAAAATGACACTCATTAGCACAGAGAAATGGTCAACTATGGTGTCTTCATGTAAAATGTTCTTTTTAATTTTCATCTGTTAGAAAGATCTTTAAATCACATTTCATCCTTGCCAGCATAAGGATGATTTACAATAAATATGTCAACATATACACACAAAACCAGAATACAATGTACAATAAAATACAAACAAACAGAGAAAAACAATCAACAGACTAACTTTTTAAAATGTCAGGAAGATAAAAACATTTTGACCTGGAGCTGAAAACACATCAATATTAAAAATTCCTCTAAATGGAGAGTGTTCTACAACTGGAGCTGTCTAATTCATTTTGAAATGAAGTAGTGAAGACACAAGGAGAAAAGAAAAACCACCAGATCAGGTACCCAGATATACAGAGAGGTATACCTGCAATATTTAAAGAGGTATACTTGCAGTATTTAAGTCTTAAGTTATGTGAGCCTTTAATGCAAGCACAGAACCCTAAATCAATTCAGTTTCACACAAAATGCCAGCACAGTTTCTTCAGGACTGGTATAATGTGATTCCTTTTAGTTGTTGCAGCTCAAATTTTGACATTCTGCACTAGCTGAAACTTCTAGATCAACTCCCAAGGGCAGCAAAATATATAGTACATTACAGTAGTCCCAACAGAAAGGTTGCTTGAGCATGGGTCATTACAGTCAGGCTAATGATAAAAGGCCAGCTGAGTTTCAAGTGACAAAGTTGGATAGAGACCTACCCATAGTATCTCTATCTCATTGAGATTCATACTTGATTTACTGGCTCCTATCCAGTCCTATTTTTATCTTGTCTAGACCTGCATGGCTTCACCTGTCTCTGATCACAGAGCAATTACATATTTCTGACATCTCACTAACCCCCATGTCCTCACCGTATGGTTTCATACCAATGTTAGAAAGCATGGATGGTGTAACATGGAGTCTTGTTCAAAAGCTTTAGACTGGTGCAGAAGCCATCCAATGCTGTATCTTCTGACACTGATCCTGAAGATAGGAGTGGGCCAACCATATCACTGTGCCTCCAATGCAGAATAGGTCTAACAAGATTTCACAGTCAGAAGAATCAAAAGATGATGATGAAAAATCAAAGAGCATGAACAATAGGAAAGAACCCTATTTCTCTCCTGAGAAAGATAATCTATTAAGGAAGCCAACATCATTTCATGGAATTAAACTTGGTTAATTCATTTCATTCCAAATACTTGGAACTGAATTGCCACCACCTTCTCCAAGTTCTTCCCCCAAATGGGGATATTAGCAAGAAGGCAATAATTGTTTAAATTTCACTGGTCCAGTAAGACCAGAGGCCTGGATAACCACTCCCTTCAAGATAGTTATGACTATTCTTTCTTGTAAAGAAGCATTCTACTCTCCCTCTGCTAGAAGTTAAATCACAGAGCTTGGAAACATTATTTTTTGGGTTCCAGTTCTCATGGCCACGCTGCCTGGAAGATGCCGAAAGTTGTAGTTCAAAAGTAACTTTTCCAAGCTGTAGTTAAGAGTCAAGATGATAAGTGTCAAAAGGTTCAGGGAGCTGGCATCATATCTCCAAATATATTGTTCACATGATCAGCCTATATCAGCCCATCAGATCAGACAGACAAAGTGCTCTGGATATCTTCACAGGCACTGCATCCAAAATAGCACTAAATTCCACCTCCCCAGGACAGCCACATAATAGGAAAGAGTTATACAAAACTAAGATTATCACAAATAAATTGGGTAGCTGGGCATAAAATAAATTATTTTGTTTCTTACACTCATGTCTTTCCACCTGTCTTTGAAGGAACTAAATGTGGCTTACTTCATTCTCTTCTCACCCATTTTATCCTCACAACAACATTTGATAAGATAGGATAACAGACACTGATTAATAAGGTCCTCCAGCGAGCTTCACAGCTGAGAAAGTATTTGATCTAGTCCAGCCCTCTAACCACTATATTATATGGATTCAGGGATTACAACAAGAAGAAATCAACCCAAACTTCATTTACATACATAGCTTTTTAAAATGCTACATGCTTTAAAAAGCACTGTTGTTCACTACTATTTACAGTGGACTTTACAAAGGTTAGGCGCAATTGTTAGGCACCCAAAACACAAACAAGGGAGCCACAGAAATGAATTATTTACTCTAAGGGGGATATAAAACTTCCCTAACATGCTTCCAAAATGTAGTGTTTTGATGGTCCAGTGACATTCATGCAAGAAAAGTGGTACGTACAGGCGAGATTTGGTAACTACATGTCACCCAGTAGGAAAATGACTTGCATTCAGAATCTGCACAACAGATTGATCATGCAGAAAGATCCCTGATGAGCCAAACTCATTCCCAGGACAACAGAACACAATCCACACTGTTAAGGCCAACAATAAATATTGTCTCTGAAAGGGTCTTCTCATGAAGGGTCAGTTTGGGTCATCCTTCCAGATCAATTTCTGCCACTTTGTTTGGTTGCAGCGGGGAGTGTTTCTGTTTCACATCGAGGGAAATGGGGTGTATTTCACTTTGAAAAGCAAATCTCTGCCTTTTTAGAAGCTTTTTCTCTCTCTCCTACCCTGTTTTTTCAATATTTTTCAAGAAGGCATTATATAAAACCAGCAGTACAAAAAAAAAAAAGAGTAGTTTTTTTATGACCAGCAAAATTTCATTGTCTTTTACACAATACAGTACTTTTCAAAAGGGTTTTTTTTTGGGGGGGGTACCTAGAAGTCTCTGGAGTCCATTCACTAGGCAGATCTGTTACAGATAAACATGCCACAGATAGAACTTGGCAGGAAAAAACCCAGTCCAGTTAATACTGCATCTCCTCCAAATTTTGTGCATACAAAAGGAATCGACTCATTTTCAAGAGTCCAAGTATTGAGAGGGAAGGAAAAGGAATGAAGCTGCATTTATTTCTGGGCTCCTTTCCCTGTGATATCATTCATGCTAGTAATATTTTCAACATAGAAACTCAACATCAGGTCAGCCTAACAGTAATAATACTTAATGCTTGAATAGCATGTTTTGCTATTTTGCTTTATTTGCTATTCTAAGTGCAACTTCACATGCTTCCCTGAAATATCCTATCTATAACAATCTTGAAAAATAAGTCACTATTATTTTCCCTTGCATTGTAAATGGAAGGAGGGGGGAAAGATCAGGTTGATTGATAGTGTCTTGCTTAACATTCTGTGCACAGCAAAGGCGAGGCATAAACCAGGGGCTTTCTGATTCCCTACTCCATCTCCTAGCATCTATGCTAAACCAGCTCTCTCAAGGCAAAAAAGATTCAAACAGATTATATTACTCTCACATATTTAAGGCATAAAATTTACCAGGAATTTCCCCAGTATAAACTGCACTGAAAGGAATGCAAACTGTGAAAATAATGTAAAGACACCAGCACCTTGTGTATGATAAAACTCACTCAGCACTTGGCAAACAACAAATCACCAAGCTAAAAAACAGAGCTCAGACAACAGATTTAAGTTGGCAAGTCCATGCGAATGAAGACAGAAAAGAGGTCAGCTGAGGCATTATTTCCTATTCAGTTGATGCTGTAATCCTGGCAGGTTGTCAACTGGACAAAAGAAATTCACAGGGTTATCTCATTCACATAAAGAGATACTCCAACAGTAAAGGATAGAACTACAGCAATCTTTCAGCCTAGCACCCTCCAAATTTGGACTAAATGTAAGACTACATTCACTTTTCCACCACCAGTATCTGAGCATGTATGAATATGAATGAAATAATCCTGTGGAGACCAGATCTAGTGTGTGGTATTTGTGTGCATGATGAGATCTCTGACAGCAGAAGGTTTCCTATGATTGTTTAGAAATTCACAAGAAAAGTATGGGAAAGTATTTCCTACTGATTAAAGTACATTCTAGCATAACTGGGAAAGGTGTATAATCCATATTCCTACCAAAGGAAATTACGCTGGCCCATCTCTTTTAAGCTTCCAGTGGGCAGTGCTATTCTGCATGGTATTCAATGTCTGAAACTGCTGTTTTAACTGTTTCAAAATTAGATTCCAGAAATGTTTTAGACTGCCTTTATGAGTTTTTAAAAATATTTTAATGTGTTTTTAAATGTTTTAAGCTTTGTTTTAATTGCTTTTTATTTGTTCATTACCTCGGGAGCCCTTGTGTGCTGGGAGGAGATAGAGAAATACTTAAAATATTAAATATTTCCCATTCTTACAATGGTGTGTGTGTTTGCTCTCTTTCTACTTCCTCCCACCTTCCCCAGGATCACTGTCTTTTCTAATGAGTCATGCCTTCTCATTATGTGGCCTAAGTATGACAGCCTCAATTTAGTCATCTTGGCTTCTAGGGAGAGTTCTGGTTTGATCTGTTCTAGGATCCACTTGTTTGTCTTTTTAGCTATCCATAGCATCTTCAGCACTCTTCTCCAGCACATCTCAAATGAGTTCATTTTCTTCCTATCTGCTTCCTTCACTGTCCAGCTCTCACAGCCGTATGTGGTAACGGAATACAATAGCTTGAATGATTCTGACTTTAGTGTTCATCTGTATCTCTTTACACTTTAGGATTTTTGAAAGCAACCATGACCCAATAACAAATTCTCCAAAGATCAAGCTGCTCCCGCACCCTCTCACAGGCCCACAAGGCTCCAGATTCCCAGGGTCACATGGCCAAGAGCTTCCTCTTGCCAGGCAGAGCCAGACCCTGCCATGACCTTTCTCTTCCACACATTAGTTCCTGCCTGTTTCTGTGCTTCCGAAGAGCGTTTGTTTACTGTCCTATCATTGGCATGCAGGAAGTGGCCTTGAAATGAGCTGTAATCATCTTTCACCAGCAGCCACTCTCTGGCTTCTTTTCTAATTTCAGTTCCCCTTTCCTTCCTTCCTACCTAACCTCCCCTCCCCTCTGGATGAATCACTTTAAAAAAAGAAGAAGTCCTGTGCTTCTGGATGAGACGTATATTGTGAAATTGCCCTGCTTTATTTATGAAATCTTATGGTGAGTTCTAAAGATGTTGTAATCCATCTGTTATTCATCCATGTTCGCTTTCTTTCTTTCTTTCTTTCTTTCTCTCTCTCTCTTATCTTGCCTT
>NC_056526.1:25262681-25305445 GCF_019175285.1 Sceloporus undulatus | reverse complement strand
TCTCCTGGCATGGGACTCAAGGTGGTTTACAACAAGGATAAAACAAAGTAAAGCTAAAAACTTGATCATAAAAAAGTTAAAACACAATTTTAAAAGATATTAAAAATACCATTGTTTTTAAAATCTGTAAAATCATTTTTAAAAATACTAAAGGAAAAACTACAGCACACACAAACATGTCATTTCCAAGTTATGGCAACCCTAAAGCACACTCAACCTATCATGGGGGTTTCTTGGCAAGCTTCTTCAGAGGCGGTTTGCCATTGGCTCCCTCTGAGACTGAGAGAGTGTGACTTGTCCAAGGTCAACGAGTCAGTTTCCCTGCTTGAGTGAGGATTTGAACCCTGGCCTTCAGAGTCCAGCACTCAGACCACTACCTCCACACTAGCTCAAACTTAACAAAATGTATTTCTAGCCAACTCTAGTAGTAGGCTATTGAAGAAATAGGCATAGAAGCTATAGAATAACTCACTTAGAAATAATTTTATACCCAAGATAACACAGCTAAATTGGAGTCAGGCTTAATCCAGAGTATATTGCCCAGTGGGTTTCCATGGCTAAGCTGGGATTCAGATCATGGTCTCCAGAGTCGTAGTCCAATGCTCAAACCACGACACCATGCTGGCTCACTACACACAAACGTACCATAAGCAAAAAGGTCTTTGCTTGCCAATGAAAGTACAGAGAGGATCAATCTAGCCTCCCACAGAAGGGAATTTCATGGCTTGGGAGCAGCCACAGAGAAGTGTCTCTTAAGTGTCCCCATCAAAGAGCCCTGTTTCACAATGGCAAAGAATAGCCCTCTTCCACAGATTCTACAGATCTGGCAGGCTCATTGGGAGATATGGTCTTTCAACAAGTCTGGCCCAAGCCATAAAAGACTTTACCGGTCATATCCAGCATTTTGAGTTACATGTGGAAAGGAACCAATGGCCTATGAAGCTGTTTCAACAAGTGAGTTTATGCGTTCCTTGTAACTAGTCCCATCAGCAATCTAGCTACAGTATTTTGGACCTGCTGAAATTTCCAACCAGTTTCCAAAGGAAGTCTCATGTGACGTGAGTTACAGTAATCCAAATAAGTGGACATTCCAGCTACTGTATGTTGCAGGCATTCTTTCTTTTTAAATTGCATGCATAAACATGCACATGAATGTGCACACATATGCAGAGTAAAATGATGCAAAGGATCACCAACTTCAAAACATCAAGAGAAATGGTAGACTGGAAACATAACTTTTGGGGACTGCAACTTCCAGAATCCCTCAACGTGTATGATAACTGATCACATTAACTAGAAGTTTCTGGGAGTTGCAGTCCAAACACTGCTATGCTCTGAAATTAGATGTGTGGGAACCACATAGAATCATAGAGTTGGAAGAGACCGCAAGGGCCATCCAGTCCAACCCCCTGCCATGCAGGAATCCAAATCAAATCATCTCTGACAGATGGCCATCTAGCCTCTGTTTAAAGACCTCCAAGGAAGGAGACTCCACTACACTCTGAGGGAGTGTGTTCCACTGTCGAACAGCCCTTACTGTCAGGAAGTTCTTCCTAATGTTGAGGTGGAATCTCTTTTCTTGTAGCTTGCATCCATTGCTCCAGGTCCTAGTCTCTGGAGCAATGTTGAAACCAGTCAGCTCCCTCCTCAGTATGGCATCCCTTCAAGTATTTAAACAGGGCTATCATACGAAGTCCTCAAAAATGCAGGGCTGTATCTGTGAAGGGTGAGAGGTCTTGTTTGGTGAGCAAAAGAACAGCAATTTTTGAGATTGCTCTACAGATTCATTCAATGAAGAACCATATGAAGACAAATCACCAGTTTTAGAAAGTAAAGTGGAAGCTGCACTCAGAGCACTTAGGAAAAATAAATCACCAGGAATGAATGGAATACCAGTAATGCTGCTTCAAACTATAGACATTACAGGATTGCATATGCCACTGTATTTCCCATTTCAATGCATGGTTGTGAAAACTGGATACTGAAGAAAGCTGACAGGAAAAAGATCAACTCTTGAAATGTGGTGTTGCAGAAGAGTTTGGATATCATGGAATGCTAAAAAGACAAATAAATGAGTCCCAGAGAAAATCAAACCTGAATTTTACCTAAAAGTGAAGATGACTAAACTGAGACTATTATACTCGTACGTGATTCACTAGAAAAGACAATAGCTGCATCAGCACTGCAGAAATAATCCAGTTTGACACCCATTTAACAGCCATGGCTCATGCTATGGAATCCTGGGTTTTGTAATTTTCTGAGATGTTTAGCTTTCTTTGTCAGAGGCCTTTGGTGCCACCACAAACTACCAACCCTAGGATTCCATAGATTGGAGCCATGGCAGTTAAAGTGGGGTCAAACTGCATAAATTCTGCAGTGCGACTGCAGCCAATAATGCTTAGTAAGGTAGAAGGTATTAGGAAAAAGAAGAAGACTGCATTCCAGATGGACAGACACAATAAAGAAACCCATGGCCCTGAGTCTGCAAGTCTTGAGCAAGGCTGCTGATGACAGTATGACTTGGTGGTCTCTCAGTCATGAGGTGCCATAAATCCATGTCGATTTGGTAGCAGTTAACAACAAATTAAAGAAAAGGAACAGGTATAATATCAACAGGTTGCATGGCTTCAAGCTATACACAAAATGGTAAGATGACTGAAATTGAATGAGAAGGATAAGAATTCTGCTCTCTCCTCTTATGGTCACTTGTGTCATCCAATACTTCTGTTAAAGTAGGGGTGGAGAACTCCCAGAACATAGTTCAAATGCCAGCTGCCATGGCATTTTCTCTGTTGCTGAGGTAGTTTATGGAGATTACAGGTCTTTTTTCTCTCCCATAATTCTAGACTTTGGGTCTCTTCCAGTGAAACATTTTGGTTGTAGATTTGGGAAAGATAGAAAAAGGCGGTGATTCACAAAAAGTACAATTCTTTTGTAGCCATGAATTCTACAAATCTGAAGTAATGGTAACAAGTATGCTGACTTTCTAAAATAGGAGCATAATGGAGAACAGGCCTATCAATTCCTGTTAACCTGACAGATCCCCCTCCTATGGTTTGGGTATGGCTGTGGGCTCTGAAGAGACAGTAGATCCTGTAGCACTGGATCCTTTCCCCCATACCCCTACTGCCCCATGTGCTTTTAACGAGGCAGAGGAGCCACCATGGAAATCTCTTGTGGTGATTGGTTCAGGCCAGGAGAGGTCTCTCCCCCACAAAGTTGGAGCTTTTTCTAACACTGTCATTGGATTACAGAGCTACTTTCCTAGTGTAGCTATGAAAAAGGAAGCTAGGCATCAGGAATGGAAATAAGGCTACACTATAATGCCATTTTACAAATCTACAATGATGCATGGGCATGAACTGTGTACAGTCCTACTTGCTTGCATCACAAAGAGAAGCAAGATAGTGGGAAATACAAATGACTTAAAGCAGTTGGAATATCTGTTTGAGAGGAGGCATGAGAAGGTCAGAACCTTTTAATTTAGACAAAAAAAACAATGGAAAGATGTGTATTTAGAGCTCAAAATGGTTACCTTAAGCAAAATAATAAAGGGCAAAGAGAAGGGAAATTTGTTGCTGTTAGTGTTAAACAACTGAAAGACAGAAATTGCTGCCAATCTATTGTAAATCACACACAGATGTCCTAATGGATCCAGATCTGTTTTCTCATTACTCTGGCCTAGAGGCACTAATTTGGAGATAGGGGCCCGTTACAAACGGGCAGGAAAGTACGCGCAGAGCGCGTACTAGGGTTAGAAAGGGGTGGTGCTTCCACACACCCCTAACCCTAGTGTGCGCTCTGCACACACAAAATGGCGGCGGCCGTTCCACACGGCCGCCGCCAGGAAGACATCACAACCACGCCGCCTCTATATGGGGCGGCGCGGACATGACGTCCTTGCTCCGCGCCAGGGCGCTTAGTGCGCCCTTAGCGCGGAGCAGGAAGGAGCTCCGTTTCGGAGCTCCTTCCTGGTTTGGTCCGCTGGGCGACCAAAGGAGAAAGGGGCCAAGTGGTCCCTTTCTCCTCCTCCCCGCCGCCGCAGGGTGTCCTTGGAAGCCCCAGGGACACCCCTTTTCAGGCTGCGGATCGGGGCCTCAGCGGCTGCCAGTCTAACCACTGAAGCCCTGATACACCGGGGAAAGGGGCAGGTGCAGCCCGCCCCAAACAGGCGGTCTGTAACCCGCCTTACAAAAACTAACAGACCCTATACAGTACTATTTAGAAACAGAAGGAAAAATAATTCTTGGTCAAACTGGTATTATGCACATATTAATGATGACAAAAAGGTACTCTCAGTTCTCAGTGGGCATACATTTAGAAGCCTTAAGTCAAGGCTTAAAGAAGATATTAGTGTTAAGGCACTGCAAAATGCTTGGAGAAAAATTTGTAAGCCTTCAGACATCAGTTGGACTGCCGTTCCCATCTTCCTTCACCATTGGTTATGCTGCTCAGGGCTGGTGGGAATTACAAGCCAACAACAACTGGAGAGCTTTCCCCACCGTTGACTTAAAAGATGAACAGATTTCATTCCTACTTGAGATTTCTTACTGAGTTCCCTACCACTACTAGAGAACTCTGGAGCTTCAATTTCACAAATTTCTGAAACTACATTTCAAATAGGAATGTACAGGCCATAGGCAGTGTACAAATGAAATAATGATTTCATGCATGGTAAAATATAAAGCATTGCTTTATTATGTATTTATGTTTTGTCTTTTCTTTCTTATCTTATATAGCCCCTTTGACAGCATATACATGCTTGGCCTTTTATCAATAAATCAATCAATCTTTTGAGCACCTTGAGATGTTCTCGAGGTTTTTCTATGTATTTTAGTGGATCTTCCCCAGGTTTTGGTAACTTCAAGGTTAGTAATCTATATAACACACAAAAAGTGAAATATGAGACCACAATAAACACATCTGTACTGGACAAATCTCCAGAAGACAAATGCTAACAGGAAAAACAGAAGTAGGTCTGGAGCCCTATCTGGGAAAATCTAACCCCAAGCTCCTTCCAACCCATCTTTTTCTGTTTACAGCACTTCCTGTAGCAGGGAAGCAGACACACACACACACACACACACACACACACACACACAAAAGCCACACTACACTGCGTGCAGAAATACCATCATCTGCAGATGTAGGAACACACACAGGTCAGAAGACCCATTTCCTCCATGATCTCAACAAAGAGAGACTCGACCTATATTGTGTAGCGGAAGTTCCCAAATAAGAAAGACATTATCTCCCAGTGTTCTGAAGTGTCAAGCTTTAGAAGTAAAAGGAAGGAAGAAAAGAAAAAACTCAAAATTACTTTTACAAATGATAGTGCTCAGGATGGTAAAGTGTGAGCAATCCATTTTATTTCCAAAATCACGGAATATTCCAAGAGGCCCGTTATTAAAAAGATACATAACTGACCCGAGTTTGGTATGATGTTAATACACACCTCAATTTTCTGTATCATCTTCAATTTCATTTATTTAGCTTGCCTACTCAGCCTGCCTCCTTTCTCCCCTCATATCCTCTTTCTTATCTGCTGAAACTTAGATTGTGAGCTATTCACTATGAAGACTTATCTTTTGTTTGTTAATCTTAAAAAGTATCCCTACCTTGATGAAGTTAACTCACAGCTCAGGCCTAGAGCACTCCTTTGTACTCATACAGCTCCAGGTTTAATTCTCAGCATATTCAATTAAAAGGTGTGAGCACAGAGGAGTGGAGGAAATATAATTGTGCTAGACCAATCCCCCCCCCCATTAACTCCTCTAGTTGTAGTCCAATTTGTCTACAACTCCCATAATCCCCAGCAAAATAATCAAAATCTAGGAGTTCATTGCATGTAATTTTCATGCCAACCCGGGCACTGGAAGGGATCAGGCTGGAACAGGTTAATGCAATTTATTATTTGTCTCTTTAAAAACAGTACAAGAAAGGATGAAGCTGTCCTTTGGAAGGTAACCAACTTTCTCCTTCAAGGCCTATTTCCTGAAGGGTTCATTGTGTTGCTTGGCTGAGTTGGATGCTCTAGCATTCATCATTTCTTTATAAGTGATGCTGAATTGTAATTTCTGAAGTTGTAATGACAACTGGAAAAGTCAAAATAAGTTTTCTCAAGTCTTAAAAGAAATAAGAGTAAGAAAAATTGGCTCAGATTATTCACTGTTCTACTAAGCACATGTGAATTATTGCAAGTGGGGGGAGAGAGAAGAGAACCAAGCACAATGTCATGCTTCTAGATATCCCAGCAAAGAAGAAATGTTGCCAAAAGCACGACCTTGCACAATCAGTTCCCATAACCACCTATCTAATTCAGGGACACTCATCCTAGTGCCTTCCAGATGTCTCAGATGACAATTCTCATAATGTCTGATAACTGGGCATACTGGTTGGACTAAGGGATGCTTTAATCCAAAATATCTGGGAGATATTAGGTTGCCTACCCATGGCCTAATCTAAGTGAGAAGGCACAACGCCACCTGGTACACCAACTGGTATACAGTGGGCCCTTGGTATCTGCTGGATTTGGTTCCAGGATCCACTGAGGATACCAAAATCAGTGGATTCTCAAGTTCCATTATATACAATGGCACAGTAAATGGTGCCTCATGTATAAAATGGCAATAACATAGCTTGCTTTTTGGAATTTATATTTTTAAAAATGTTTTTGAACCGTGGATGGTTGAACCCATGGATAAGGAATCTGTGGATATGGAGGGCAAACTGTACTAATGGAGACAAGTCTGTAAATTGCACCAGATCCCATGGTTTAATCTAAAAAGCACACAATACAGCCACCTTGATGAAAATAAGCATACCTGGGTCTGACTGGTACCTGTATGGAAAACTCCTTGGGAATGCCTATAAACAATAGCTTGAGTGCAATGGGAGACAAATGGGATTACATGTGTAATGTCTTAGTCAAATCAGTGTGCAGAGGATAAAGACAGTCAGGTTTGAGGATCTGTTGCTAAAAACAGATCCCTTGTGAATGTGTTCCCAAGTGCAAGCTAATTGTTGCTCACTCCTTCGAAATGTGGTCTAACAGGATGGGAAGTGATACATAAATGTTATAAAGAAAAAAAGAAATAAACCCAAGATTCAGATTGGTTCAGTTTTTCCACTGTGAATAACTACCATCAGTTCAAGAGAATCCTAAATTGTACCACCAAGACTGTTGCTGGCCTGACTACAAGTTGAAAATGGCTGTTACTTTCCAACACACTTCTCTCATTGCCAGGAAGTAATTAAAAACCTTGTCAACCTATTCAATAATTTAGATGATTAAGCACTTTTTCACAGTCAGTGAAATGGAAGATTTGTCAGAAAAAACAGAGAGCTCTTTTTGAAATACTAAAGTGAGAGGCTGTTTTCGATTCAAATAAAAAGTTTAATGCTTTTTTATTAGAAAGAATGCTCCCCTCAACATATCTGCTTTTTCATTCCCTATCCAAGAGACACAGATGATGCCAGGTAGCCTTTTAAAAGGAAGAGGAATAATGTGAAAGTACAAGAAATGTATTAGCACTGTACTATGACAGCCATCCATCTGTGATTGCCAAAGAGAAAGCATTCCTCCTTTTGCTTTTCTAAGGAATGTAGCATGGAGAACCACCATTTACCCAGCATTAGGGAAGGAAATATGAGAATTCAAGTCATGCCAGGAGAAAGGAAGCATAGAGGGAGGGAGCATGCTGCAGTGATCTAGGTGAATTGTGACGTTGGCCATAAGACAAAAGAAAAATACACAACTCAAGGAAGTGTACTGCAGAAGTGTGTGTGGAGGGGTTTTCCCTCATTCTCCTATCTCTCCCTTTCAGTCTTCTTCACACACAATGAAGATGCAGTTTGTGACCGCTTACGCATTGCTGAAGTGAAAACTCATCATCTCCTCCAGAAAAAAAAAGAAGAGGGCACAAATGTCCATAGAATTTGCATCTGACAATTAATACATATAGATGAAAACTTAGAAAATCTACAGAATAGGGAAGATTGCAATCTGATCACTGGCATACCTACTCAGTGTGCTATCCAGCTGTTAAAGTGTATTGCCAACTTCAAGGCCCCTGTTGTTCCTTCTCACAATGCTTTACCTTTAAAACCATACCTGAACTTGACATGGACAGCCCCTTTGAAAAGGTTATGCTTTCAAATAGAGAAATGTCCTTGGTAAGGCAGGACCCTAATTTCATATTAATTGGAAAATGAAAACCTAATTTGCTTACCCTAATGGATAACATTCAATGGAGAATGCAGGTAGAGGTTGTGACCCAGTTGGTTCTCTTGGATCTTTCAGCTGCTTTCAATCCTATTTACCATGGTATCCTTCTGGACCTTCCCTCTTTGGGGTATGAACCCAAGTGATGGTGGCAGGGGATTTGACCTTGGCCACTGACACTTGGGCAACTTGAAAGCTCTATCTTGTCTGTCATGCTTTTTAACGTTTACGTTAAACCCCTGGGGAAAGTTATCTAGAGATCTGGCTGAGATGTAACCACAGTATACAGATAGCTCTTACTTTCAACTGTCTTTTCTACTATGCCAAACAAGCAGCTGAACTGCTGGATAGGCGATTGAAAGCAGTGTTATGAATGTGAGGACATAACAAACTGAAGCTTAATCTAGGTGAAATACTGCAGTTTGGGAATCTGCTAATATGGGTGGAGGTTTAGACCTGACTGTGGATGGGGTCTTACTCCCCGCAAAAAAAGAGTACACAGTCTAACAGTATTCCTAGGCTTGGTACCATCTGTGGAGGTGCAGATTACACTGGTTGTTAGAAGTTCTTCTGCCAAGGATTTACCTGGTTCAACAACTCCGTCGTACCTAGATAAATCTGGCCTAGCCACAATGACACATGATTTGATTTGTTTGCTGTAATGTAGTTTACATTGGACTGTCCTTGACAGTTTGGAAATGGCAACTTGGACAGAATATGGCAGTGAGAACATATGTAGGAACTAGGCAGTCAGATAATATTATCCATGATGAACTTATTAGAATGGCTGCCGATTCATTTACAGATCCAATTCAAGGTGCAGGTATTGGCTTTTAAAGGCCTAAATGGTTTGGAACCACATAACTGCACAATCTGCAGGCATGCATAGGAACCTGCCCAAGGATTAAGATTAGATCTCTCAACAACTTCTGTAACCTTTCATTTCCTGTTTAATAGATAATTGGTGTACATTTTGGAGAAAACAGTGATTTGCAAGATGAAATACAGCAAACTGAAAAAAATGAAATGCTGAAACAGGACTGGAGTGTGTGGAGTGGTAGTAGGCACCGTATTCTCTTAGCCATCTACAAAACAGTGAGTCTGCCAAGGAATGTAAAGGATGTGGAATGCCACAAAATATTTTGGCTGCTCCAAGATATCTATGCATACAAACCACACCATGCAAAAAGAAACCCAAACCTATATGTTCTTAACCAGTGGAGCTCTTTTGGCTTTGCTACAATACTCTTCCTATGGAAGAGAGGAAAATCATCTTTGACCAAAAGATAAATGTTTGGAAACAATATAAAAGTCAAGAGGGTGGGAGAGAGTGAAAGTACAAAGCACTTTTCTATCACATACATCATACTAACATTTATTTAAGATCAAACAAACACCAAAGTGCTGTATTTTGAAATTCAAACAAATAAAAACCAAGAAATTATTTAAACACAGAGACAGCCTGCATACAGTATGTTATCAGCAAACAGCCAGTGGTTTTCTGTTTGAGCACAGATTGAACAGTTCTCTTCTTTAGTGGCCATCCTGTTCTAAATGTTGCTAGCTTAGACAAAAGCTCAGGGATTTCTAAAATTCATTTCTTTTACAGGTCATATTTATGCCCAACTTTTCCCCCAAAGGAACTCAAGGCAGTGTACATGGGCTTCTCTTCACGCATTTTGTCCTTGCAATAACTCTCTGAGATAGATAAAGTTGTGCCGGATCCAATAAGTGTCAGGGTTGAGTTTTAAAACTACATGGTATGTTAAATGTATAGCATGAAATGTAAACTTGCTGACCTCACAACGTAAGTATGAGGGAGCTCAATGCAGTCACCAAGCAGACCTCAATCTCCCTGCAGCTTATCCTGCCTGTTTACCCATCCTCTCTTACAGAGATTTAAGGAAAAGTGGGGAGGAGCCTTTATTTTGTCAGGGTTCAGAGTTTGGAGGAGGAACACTGGAAAAACTCTACAGTACTTGCATATGATGGTCCTGATTATTTTTAGCTCCTCACATATGCCCAAAAAAGATGGACCAAATGATGCTGCTCCCACCCACATTTGGGGTGTAGCATTTAGATGATGCACGTCCTGAAGGCAGCCAGACACTGTGCCAACACTGCATCTTCTAAAAAGAACCAAACAAAAAAGGAGCTGAAAAATCCAGTCCTTTTCAGTGGCCCAGTTCAGTATTGGAGTTTTCAGCCTGAATTGGACCTGGGCACATGTGGTTAACGTGGCTCTGGCATGATCGACACTGGAGCGGCTGCACTCCGCTTTTTCAGGCCTGTCTGTTCCAGCCCATATTTACCTATGAATAAAAGGGTCATAAGTACTCCTGGAAGCATGATTATCCTTTAAAACAAGACACACAAGGAAACTGTGGCATACCCTCCCCCTTTTAAAAAAGAGAACCAATTAGTTTTTTTTTTACGACAAAAACTGTGCCTTCAAAATTCAGTGGTATGGTGGTGGGATGTAACTCCATAGGAAATTCTGAGGAAGGGTTTTGCCTCCAGAACTGTAGAAGATGCCCACCCCTGGTTACCTTTTAGGGCTTTTCCTTTCTGCAAACAAAGGGAAGTTCCAAATTATGTGCAGAAATTCTTTTCCTGCAAATGCACTAGAGCATTTCTAGCACTTTATAAAGTAATGGTTCATTGAAGCTGGCTGTTAAAGAATATGCTTTGAAACCCCCAATATCATCCCATGAAGCTTCTACTACTGTTTCATGACAAATAAATAAAGTTTTGCAGCCATTAAAAAAAACCCACCCACCATTACAAACCAGAGGACTTCCATTCCTCCTGCCTTGTTATACTATGTATATACAGATGTCTGTGCGCTGCATACTCTTCTCTCTGCTGCTACAAAACTATTGCCTGGCAAGAGGCCATCTGAACATCTGCAAAGGAGTGGGGAGGAGTTATCCTCCAGTTCTTTTCCAGATCAATTTCAGTGCTGATACCTTTGTTCAGGCTTGTGTTCCTTCTCCTGACAGAAGGAAGATGCCTTTGACTTACATGCCTGTCTTCTTGAACTGCTCCACCTTGAACCACCTCCCACTTTTGGAGCATAAGCCAATAAAGCCCAGTCAAGTTAGCAGAGTCCTGCATCCATTTTTTCAATTAAGACTGCAGTCATCATCCACTGTACTGAACATGTACAAAACTTTGGCTTCCACCCTTAATTCCTGTCTACCTTTTCTGTTTGGGTGGACAAAGTACATCTCAAACACTTTCAAAATGACAGGAACCTACAAAATCAAGTACACAGCAAGCAGTAAAAGTCCAAAGCAATATCAAAGCTCCAAGACACAGGGGCTGTGCTGACCGCCCCTGAAGGGGTGGCCTGCAGCTGCCTCCATTTTTGCCAGATTAAGGCCATGGTAACCACACGCCGTGTCCCTGATCTGAACTTTCTGTGATGCAAAAAGGAGCCATAAAAAGCAGCTCCCTTTTGTGTTATGGCGCTCCTTTGGCACTCAGTCATCTAAATGCAGCGGCAGATGAGTTGCATGACACCATGCGCAATGTGGTGTGATGTGTGGTGTCATGCCACCACAGGGGCGGAGTCGGGGCATACGTTGTGTGGACACCATGCCCTGACCCCGCCTCCAGTCCGGTCTTAATGACCGGTTTGCACAGCCCCCCCAGTTGCAGCTTTCACCAACAAGAAACCTTTAATGGCCTAACTAAACAGGGAACTCAAAGACTCGCTAGGAGATCTACTTGTCTGATGTAGGAAAGAAGCCACACTGCACAGGGCTTTTCAACTCCCCATCCTCCCCCACCCCACCCCTTTTCAACCAATGTGTTCCTGCCATGAATTTATTCTTGCATAGGATTGCTGTTATTGTGTGCCTTCAAGTAGTTTCTGACTTATGGCAACCCTAAGACTTTCTCTGAGGCTGAGAGAATGTGACTTGCCCAAGGTTAGCCAGTGGGTTTCCATGGCTGAGTGGAGATTTAAACCACTAAACCAACCTGACTCTTGCATATATGCATATAGAAACCAATGAGGAGAAAGAAGCAATTTGAGGGAAACAAAACTTTTGTTTCACAGAATTATAGTTGGGGGGCTCCTTGCTCAATGCAGGCTCTCCAGCTACCTGCTGTCCAGACTCTTTCTGAACACTTCCAGAGAAGAAGCATTTTTTTTTGCTCCAAATCAACAGCACACCTGTTGATTTAGAGCAGAAGGTGCATTTGCATATTAAAACATTCAGTTACATCCTTAGGAGACTGTGTGTCTGTTTGTTTTAGTTTTCCAGTCAAGCTCACCAGAACCTGTCTCCCTCTCCAACTCTTGACACACATCCTTTTATATTAAGCCAAATTGCAAACCAGCTTGGGTGTAACTACAAATAATTGCAACAGCTTAATGGCTGTTGGGAAGAAAATGGAGGAGTAGTGTGAACAGCAATAACATAGTGTCTTTCTGCAAAAAACACATCACTGCCACAGATCCATTATACTATGGTACTTTAAGGATGGACAGCATATTAAGGCTGCATCCACACTGCAGAAATAATGCAATTTGACATGGCTTTAACTATCATGGCTCAATGCTTTGGATACTGGGATTTAGTAGTTTGTTGTAGTTTGTTGTGGCACCAGAGCTCTCTGATGGAAAAGGCTAAATACCTCACAAAACTACAATTCCCAGAAATCCACAGCATTGAGCCATGTCAATTAAAGTGGTGTCAAACTACATTATTTCTGCAGTGCAGATGCAGCCTAAGCCTCATTTCACCCCCATCTAGGTGCATCTTTCTTGTTTTACATTCTCATCTGAGTTGAGAGTCAATCAACTTTCTCCATATCTTAAAAGTTAGTCTGAAATTTTATTGCAACTAGCCCCTAAGTTCTTGCAAGATATTTGTGCTTCAGTCTTGGTTGTGCAATTCTAGTACCTCAATTTTTACAAAACTTGGTCCCTTTTCTAAAAAGACATGCCTACTGCCAGTCTAGGGAGCTTATTGCATGGGGCTCCAGGAATGCAAATGGCACGGAACAAAAGGCGGCATGATGGGAACGGAATAGGGAAAGGACGTATTTTATCGCACACCGGAATGCCGCTGATGCTGCCGGAAGTCCCCGTTCAGTTCCAAATCCATGCCAGAGAGGCCGGTTTTCAGGAACGGTTCAGAATATTTCCTGAAAATCGGCCTCTGGGGGACGGATTTGGAATAGAATGGGGACGTCAGGCAGCGGCAGCAGTGTTCTGGTGTGCAATAAAATATGTCTTTTCCCCATTCCATTCCCATCACATCCCCTTTCGTTCCATGTCATTTACATTCCCAGAGCCCCATGCGATAAGCTCCTAGGACAGAAGCGCGAGGAACCAGTTCCTAGAAAGTGAAATGCAACAAGACAAATGAATGTGTGGGCACTACCACAAATAAGAGCCCTGATTTTGAAAACTTTTTTTTTCTTTTCTTTTCTTTCTATTTTCAGATTATAATGCCCAGAATCCTTATGACTAGTAAGGCGAGAATTTATAAGGTCAAAAAGTAATGTTTTCAAACTCTACAACGGTCTGCCCAAACAGAGGCACATAATATGTTCTAGGCTGCCACGTCGAGTACCAGCACTTGAAAATGGTGAACTTTAAAGAATAATATCAAACAGATTGCAGAAATGTGCAGAAGGATGATGCCACTCCAAAGCACAGAAGAGAAGTGTGTCAGTGCTAACAGTAACACACTGTCTTCCTCCGCAAAGGAGGTGATACAAAACTGCCAGAACTCTTGCAGTAGCACACTAATTGATGTCATTGTTGCGATAGGCAAGCCTGTTCGGACACAATCATCACTCATGCTGTAGCAGCGTGCAGCAGCATAAATTGCCAACAATGAACTTAGCAATGAGCAAGGGATGTATAGTCATGATGACTTAATGGACTTGTACAGAGCTGGAAAGACTTACTTTTGAGCTACAACGCCCAGAATCCTGCTAGTTAAGGGAGGTTCTGAGAGATGGAGCCATCAAAAATAACTTTTCCAAGCTCTGAGTTTTTCTACACAAATCATTAAAAGGCACAGAACTTAAGAGTTAAAGAACATATGCCTAGTCAGGCCAGTGCTCATCTAGTCCAATGCTATCAGTTCTCATGAACCCTAGGTGACAAACTCAGCCTTCCAACTCCCCTTGAAGATGTCCCTTGAAGAAGATGTCCCTGAACAAAGGGCATGCCGAAGCATTCCAGACATCTGTATGTACAGTACTAGACTTTGTGTTATGCAACAGACTAATAGAATCATAGAGCTAGAAGAGACCACAAGGGCCATCCACTCCAACTCCCTGATGTGGAGGAATACAGAATCAAAGCAAATACCTGACACTTTTCCTAGTTACTCTGTTTTATGTTAAATAGGCACAGGAATTATTCCCTTTCAGGATGCATAATGAAGGTCACTTAATATTCAAGTTATCTATGGAAGCTTCAGATAAAGCCTTCTTTGATTGTGACATCTTGCTTTCTCTTTGAGCAACTGGCAGAGTCAAAGCTGCCATGTAACGCATAGCAGCTTACCAGTGCAATGTACTGTACTAATTGCAAATAACTTTGACAAGTTACACTTCATTCTCGTCTACTCAATTAATCAGGAGCCTGGTAGTGTGAGAGGCATGTAAGGCTATTTTGCACATTCCTGTGATCAGATTGCCCACACATACCACCAGCAATCTCCAGAGCTTGGAAAAGTTACCTTTGTGACTATAGCTCACAGAATCAGCAGCAAATGTTAATAAAGCTGAAAGTACACATCATGCAAAAATTAAACTATCAACATAATTAAAAACAATTAATACATGTCTATTAATAAAGAGAAATATATAGATAACACAGCACATTATTAAAGGCTCTTTCTCCATGAGCACTTAACTACCTATGGAAGTGTAGCCAGGAGGGTACCCGTCTAGTCTCTCCAGGAAGAGAGTTCCAGAGAAGTGGGAACAACCACAGAGAAAACCTTCACCTTTGTTTCCCACCAGATGTACCTGAAGAGGTGGTGAGACAGAGAGAAGAGTCTCCCAAGAACAGGTCAAAACCCAGGCAGATTCATATTGGGCGATATTGTTACCCCAAGGTCAGGCCTCTGATCACCCCCTCCATTTTGATATCAATATTAAAAGGGACACTGGGGTGGGTGACCTGGAAAGGCAACCCCACTGTGGAAATCTGGCCATATCATGTTTGGAAATTCAATTGGCTCTAGCAAGGGAGGAAACAAGGGCACCCACCACAATGAGATCACCCAAAGACATCAGCATAATCCCTTTGTCTATGGAGGGCAATTATGGGATACCAGCTGAAGAAGGTGGTTGTGCATACACAGACAAAGAACACTTCTCTAGTCTGGGATATTCATATGAATTGTCTGAACATTTCCTCAATCTCTTCTCTCTTCTCATTATTCTCCCATTCTTCTCTCTTCTCACTATTTAGCAGTGAGATAATCCATTCATTCTGAGATTACTGTCCTGGGATATGATTTTGAGTATATATACCACCACCTAGACAATAGCAATTTGGTCTAGTTTGGGATTTGGCAGACACTCTGTTCTTTCTACTAACTCCTCAATAAGCCAACCACCCACTTGCCAAAGCACCTATTGAGCCATCTCCATTCTGGATGCCCATAGATCAAAACCACGCTTCAGGATCAGTACAGTATCATCATTAGCAAGGCTTCCACTATTACCTTTCTCCCATCTTTGCTTCATTAGTTCTTGCATGAGAGCATGTGCGTGTGTATGTGTTGATTCTTTTATTAATAAAACTACGGCCTGTTACAGACTGCCAAAATAAAGCTGCTTCGGGTCCCTTTGGAAGTATGCTATTTAAATGATGCTTGGGTCCTATGAGTCCGGAGGTTGCGCCAAAGCCACACTCCATTCCTAAGCACCAGAGTGCAGCTTTTGGTGCAGCTTCCGGATTCTTAGGATGCATGCATCATTTAAATAGCATACCTCCAAAGAGACCCGAAGCAGCTTTATTTTGGCAGTCTGGAACAGGCCTACAAAACCTATTTGAAATTGCCACATTCTGTGTGATTTGGAACTGGTATAAAAAGGGTTAAGATCCCAGGCTGAATTTGTGATTTGTGGCGGGTGCTTCTCAGGACCACCAGCATTTTGGGTAACAAGACAGTCCCTAAGATAGGCTGGGCCTAAGCCATATAATGCTTTACTGATCAAAACCAGTACTGTGAATTGTTCCTGGGAACAGATTAGTAGCCATTGATGCTTTTATAAGAAGAGAGTTATGTGTTTCCTATAGCCAGCCATCTGGACACATCATTTTGGACTGAAATTTCCAAACTGTTTCCAAAGGCAGTCCTACATAGAACACATCACAATAGTCTAAACAGGAAGGAATGGCATGTGTCATCACAGCCAAATCAGGCATGCAAGCAATGGACATAGTTGGTGCAGTTTGCTTGAAGTGTGCAAATGCACTCCTAACTACAGCTGAAACCTATGACTCCAGGAGTGTGTCCAAGCTATGAAGATGAGATTTTAAGGAGAGTGTAAATCCATCCAGAGCAGGTTGAATCTCTATTCTCTCATCTGTCTTTCAACTGAGAAGGAGTCTTGTCTGTATTAAGCTTCAATTTGTTCATCCTCGTCAAATTGATTACTGCTAGTGGATCCTGGCTTAGTACCCTTAACAGCTTTGTTGGAACTGGTTGGAAAGGAGTTTAATGTCACTGGCATACTGATGACACCAAGTCTCAAAACTTTGGATAATCTCTTCCAATGGTTTCATGTAAATATTAAACAGTATTAGGGACAAAACAGAGCCCTGAGGGATTACACAGACCAACAGCCAGGGTGTTGTACAGGCATCCCCCAGTTCTAATTTATGAATCTGACCCTTCAGGAAAGACCAAAGTAACTGTAAAAGTTCTCCCAAATCTTATTCCAGAGAGGCAGCCCAGAAGGTTACAATGGCTGATGGTATCAAAAACCACTGAGATTTATCAGAACCAATGGGGACACACTCCCCATGTCCAGTTCTCAGTGTAAGATGATCCTTCAGGATGACCAAAGCCATCTCCATAGCCTAACCTGAAATCAAATTGAAATGAATCTAGATAATCTGCGTCATCCAAGAACCTGTGGAGCTGAGAGGGCCCTACGTCCTCCAGAATCTTGCCCTAAAAATGGTATTGGAGACAGGCCAGTAACTATCTAAAGTTGTGGGATTCATGGAGAGTTTTTTTCAGTAAAGGCTTTACCACCACTTCTTTTAGGCAGGATAAAACCTTGCCATGCTGCAGCATGACATTCACCACCACCCTTACCCAATCAGCCATGAGTCTACAGGTCCAACAGACATGCGATAGCTGTCCTCCCCAAGGATCCTGTCTCCTGTCTACACCACCAGATTGCACAAATTGAAATGGAGTCAGTAGCACAGGAAAAGTATGTGGTCAAAAGTTGTATTCATCTGACATATGTCAACAACAGCATCTATGTGGATCTGAGCAATTTTATCTACAAAGCACTAAGAAAATTCTACACAAAGACAGCATATAACACATATAATAGACATGTCAAGCAATGGGGGGAGGGTTGCTAAAAAGTTTTCCGCTCATTTTCATCTGTGGAATATCAGACAGTCAAACCACCCACTTCCCCAGCCCATGATTTACAATGTCCCTCATGGATAAACCTGTCTGCTCATGGAACATTCAAGAAAGGGGATTAGTGCTTACTGAATAGGGGACAAGGATGTGTAAGTTAGAAGAATTCCAATTTCCACCCAATATGCTGCCAATTCACCAACCTAGAAACCACACACTATTTTTTTTTTTTAAATGTACAGGACAGAATTGAGCAGAAAAGGCTTAGATTTTCATGTCTGGTTTTAACCTACATTTTCAGAAAAGACAGAATAAATAGAGTGTTGTAAATATAAACAGATGAATGTATACAACAATTGGCATTGATTCGTGAACACAGAAAGCTAGATATTATCAAGCCAGCCTGTTTTTACCATCTAGTTTGTACTCCACCCTGGCAGCAGTTCTCTAGAGTTTCAGACAGAGATCTTTCCCAAACTTGAGGTGCCAGGGATTGCACCTAGGACTTTATGTATGCAAAGCATCTACTGTACTCTGTCACTGACCTATGTTCCATGCCTTTATGATATGTGTCAAAATCCTCAGAGAGAGAGAGACAAGTAACATACATTTCTACTTTCCTGTCTCCATGTGAAGCCTATCATTTTGTGTGGGATGTCAATGAGACAGATGGGGAAAGTAACTCTGTCCCTGCATTTTTCTTTGGCCCTCCAGATGTTCAGACCCACAACTCTCATCAACTCCACTCAGCATGGCCAATGATAAGGGATTGTGGAAGCTGCAGTCTAACACATCTGGAAGGCCAAAATGGATTCATGTCTGGCTCTGGTAGCCCAGACCTAGTTGCTACACAGTTTGCAGTATTCAACAAGAATCTGGAATTGCTGATTGAATTGGAACTGATGACTCAATTGTACTAGGACCCACTGATTAACCCTTTGTTAGATTTGTGGATATGTAGGCCACATGGTAGTGAAGTCTGTCTTAAACTCATCCAGGTGTTTCCAGGCCTAGGGTCATGACAAAGAGCCCACCATTCCAAAGGACTCCTTTGTCTAAAATTCCAATAAAACAGATATTTTACGCTAAGTATTTCAAGCATTTTTTAAATGTAAAAAGATAGTGATGCATACTGCTTTAGCAAAGATGCAATGGGTTCAAGAGTGGACTGGATACATCTGTACAAGCTATCTTGAATTCTATTCTAAAGCAGCCTACCCTCCTGAAACAGGCTGAAGTCATTCATAGCCTTCATCTTGACTCTTTTAATTTAGGATTTAACTACTAGAAACTGGGACACAGCCTGAGCTGGGGCAAGAACTTGAAGGGCTGCAAACTGGAAGTACCACAGCATAGGAAATTTACTTTTTGGACTGCAATTCTCAGAATTCCTCAAACAATATTGTCATATTGGCTGATGGATTCTGGCAGTTGGTGCTAAAAAATATAAATTTCCCAAGCTCTGTAAGGTACTGCCCTATTAACTTGGCAAGGGCAAAAAGTCTTTATACCATGTCTGGTCCAGATGTTTCACCCTCCCTTATTAGTCACAGTCTCATCTCTTTATGAGTCTGGAGTGACCTCAAAGGCCTGAGCGTTCAGACTTCCAGGTAACTAACAAGGAATAAGTCCCAACCTTCAACCCAGAGGCTTCTCTGACTCACATAGCTGAACCCTGATATATACACAGGAATGTAAAGAAAGAAGAAATGGTAATCTCTTCTCAACCTATTCTGTACCAGAGCTTTCAGAAGACACAGTGGGAGAAACTACATCTCTCAGAATCCCTCAGCAACTAATTTTTCCAAGTTCTGCTTTGTAAAATACTGGTTTTCCTCTTTCTTCTTTTCTTTTGGGTGTCATGGGACTAACTGCTATATAGAACCATATCCAAGTGCTAGTGGGAGAGTTTCCTACATATGCTGCCCTTGAAAATGGATTCTGCAATTGAGAGAATTAATACTCTAACTTCCAGGAGTAACCAAAGTGCTAATGATTCATATAAGAGTAGACATATATAAACTCTTACAGACTGATAACAATACCATCACTAATAGAAAATTCTAAGCTGATTTAAAGCTTAGCTCAGTATCCACTTGCCTTTTGTTTCCTCCACCACACACATCCCCATTTTTCTTTTTGTGGGCCTCTTTCCCCACACCCACTCCCCTCCTGTCATGTGAGCAGAGTTTCCAGCATGGCTGGCTTGTAGCCAATGCACAAGAAGAGAGAAGGAAGCATTCAGGAAAAGCAATTTTCTGCTCCTTTCCATCACATAAGCATCCTCCACCCTCCACACACACATACACACATTTCTCAGCTTGACAAACCTCTGCAGAGCAAGAACTTCTACAGCTGTTTGGAAAGACTGGAAATCTTTCACCCTCAGGAAAGCAGCAATGAGCTCAACCCATTAGTATCTGGTGAATAAAGTATCTGGTGAATAAAGTAATGTGCTTTCTACACTCCCACTTCCTTTTCTCATGTCTGACCCATGATCCAAAGCTGCACTCATATATGCATTCAATGAATGTAACACATCAGTGCTCATAAACTCAAACCTATGAGCAAAGATTGCTAAGGTGTCAGCAAAGCCACATCTCACACTGTGTACGTGTATATCTGTATGACTTCAAGTCTTCTCTCAACTTATGGTGACCCCATGAATTTCATATGGTTTTCGTAGTCAAGGGAAACTCAGAGGTGGATTTGACAGTTCCTTCCTATGAAATATAGCTTACAGCACCTGGTATTCATTGGTGGTCTCTCATGCAAGTACTAACTAGGGCTAACTCTGCTTAGCTTCCAGTATCTGAGATGTTCAGGTGCCTTTTGGGTATTTAGGCCATTACATCCACATTATTGGATCACAACAGAAGCAAAGAATGATGACACACACACACCCCCCAAGAAAACTAACTACTTATCATATGTATAGGAGTCTATAGCTTGGAACAGATGGGCCAAATGAAGCAGCTTTTGGCCACTTTAGAGTCGTGGCATTCAAATGACACATGCCTCTAAAATGACCCAAAGCTGAACCAAAGCTGTGCTCTGGTCCTTTGGGCCAGAGCAAAAAGGAGCCAGGATAATCCTGCAGCCAGCTTTGGGAGTGGGCCGTATGGTCAGCACAGTCCCAACTTGCTAGTGGCTAGAGCATACTTGGGTCACTCTTTTGTGTCTGTCTGCTTCGGTCCTAAGGTTATAAGACTGTTCCATAGAGATGCAGTTGCAGGTAATTGTTGTTGTTTGTTGTTGTTTGTTGTTGTGTGCCTTCAGATAGTTTCTGATTTATGGAGACCCTAATGTGAACTTTGGCAAGTTTCTTCATCAGGGGTTTGCCATTGCCATCCTCTGAGGCTGAAAGTATGACTTGCCCAAAGTCACCCAGAGAGTTTCAATGGCTGAACCAGGATTCGAAACCTGGTCGCCAGAGTCATACTTCAGTGGTCAAACCACTACACCACACTGGCACAGAGAAAGGTTATTCATAAATCCATTCACTTTATCATAAATTTTCCCTCACACTGGCTGAAAGATGGACTACTGCAATTTTGCAAGTGGCCAACAGAAAGCTAAAATTAACAGTCTGGACTCCCTAATTCATATGCTGCTGTTCACCACCTGAATACATCTCTTGGGACATCTGAAACACAGATTAACCATCACCTAACTTTCTTCAAACACTTTTTCATACGCAATTTTCATCAGGCAATTTTAGAATTTCAAACTGCATGCACAAGTAGGATCCATTAGGAAATGTCACCACGTTAAATACTTATTGTATTTTCAGGTTTCATTTTCAGTTTGAGAACATTTACAGTTTGGATTTCCTGACTTACCTAGTTTCTTAAAAGTACTGTATACTATAATACAACTTGATGACTTAAAATCTGTCCAGAAACTTTTTTTTAAGCTTCTGGAAATGTCCACATTATAACTTTCAATAACAATTCAATAACAATTGAAGTAAAAATATTTCTAGAATCGCCTGTACAGTCATACTGTTCTTCAAGTTGCATGGCAGAAACCTGAAATAAGATTTAATCAGGGGTGAGAAATATGCGGTTATTCAAATAATCTTGGACTGCAACTTCCATCAACCCCAAGCAATGGTAAGGAATGACAAAAATTGCAGGCAAACAAATTCTGGAGGGTCACAATTCCTTTTCCCTGGTTTAGCCCATCCTCAAATATCCACTTCTCGTTTACTTTACTATGCAGCAAGGACATGCAAAAGTAAATTATTTTGATTCATTGGCTCTTCTTGGTTCATTGTTAAGTCTTGAGTCTGTGAGCTACAATCACACTGTTTGCAGAACTTAAATGGATAATCAAATCTAGAACTAAGAATCACTAGAAAGGTGTGGTGAACACCTAAAACTGGAGTAATGCTGATATGAGCAGTGTAGTGCATTGGTTTGAGCACTGGACTATGACTCTGGAGATCAGGGTTCACTTCCCCATTTGGCCATGGAAACCTACTGGGTGACCTTGGCCAAGTCACACACTCTCAGCCCCAGAAAACCCTCTGATAGGTTCAGCTTAGGGTCACCATAAGTCAGAAATGACTTGAAGGCACACAACAACAAACAACAACAACAAACCTACAATGTAAACTAATAACACCAGAAAAGGGGGTGGGATACTATATTTTAAGAAACACTGGCTCAGGTTCTATTCAGCCTTGGTGCAAGCTCACATTTCCCAACAGAGAAACCTAATTATTAATGTTTAAAGTGCCGGTCACATACACTGAAAATCACATACAGTACATTTGGCCAATTTTGCACATGCTAGGTGAGCAAGGCTTCAGAAAGGAAGAAATGTGCTCTTCGAAGTAAATTGTAAGGGATAGGGTTAACATATGAAGAATGAAAAAGCCATTCAGATTAGCAATTTCCCAGTGCAGAATTCTCTCACACTGGATCTTCTTAGATTCTGATCCAGCCATAGACATCTAAAACTTCTCCCCCCCTCCCCGCCTCAAATGAATGGCTAAATTATCAGGAAAAACTTGTTTTTCTTGTTGGGCATTTCTGCATATGCAATTGGCTTTTGTGCCTCTATCTTGGTCTATTGCTGTGTGAGTAAGAAAGATTCGTGGTTGATAAGTGTTGCATATTTCTTCAAATCTAACACCTGTAATTGCCAAGGCTAAGTTTGGGTACTTGATGGCATGAGCCATTCTATAGTGCAGGAGATTATCTAGGAAAGTAAGGATTCAACCTTCCTTGAAAGTTTTCAAGCAGAAGTTGAATGGTCATCTCCTAGAGATGCTTTAGCTATCTATGGATTTCCTGTACTGGCAAGGGGCTGGACAAAATTATGAAAAAACAAAATCAAAATCTATACTTATATGAAATATATCCTAGAGCAGTTCACAACTGGAATGTACAATATAATAAAATTACTGTATATACTTGTGTGTAAGTCAACCTCATGTATAAGTCAAGGGCAGATAATGAGGCCAAAATTACGGATTTTAATATGGCCCATGGATAAGACAACGATAAAACTTAGGGGCATGTAAAAAAGGAAGTAACGAATAAAGCAACAGGAGTAATGGGAGTTGTTCAAGCTGCAAAGGTGGCTCAGCAGTGGGCTCTTCTGATCCATTCCATGGAGAGGTGAAAGCCCCATTGCCACTTGAGGGGGCCAGCTGCCCCTGGCTGTTGCTGTTTCTCCTGCCCAGGCATTCAAAAAGGCTTTTTGCCACTCTACTCAAAGCAGGGGATGGTTCCTTTTCTGATCAAGGTTAAAGAACACTATTAACTTAGGAGCTATCCCCTTCTCTGAGTAGAGGAAGTGCCAAAGAGCCTCTGCCACTGCTCCCATTTTCCCATCCAGGCATTCAAAAAAGTCCATAAGCAGTAGTGCAGTAGAGAGAGTAAAGGGAGTTGTGCTTCTTTTAGGTGATCCTGGAGCAGACAAAGCTCTCGCCTTTCTCCGCTCTAGTCAAGAGAAGGGAATAGTTCTTTTCTGAAAAGAGTTAAAATATAGTACTTACATTGATATGTGGATAAGTCAACCCAAGATTTGGGGGTTGATGTTTTGACTAAAATTTCTAGACATATACACAAGTATATTCAGTACATGATGAAAATACTACCAAACAAACAAACAGCACTTCCAAATGCATAATATCAAAACCAATTCTGACAGTAGGATAGATAACTCAGTTAAGTGTTTAAAATTTAACTTCCTTTTTCATTTGATCTAAAACATTTATTTCCTTTAAAATGACTAAGAGGTGTTTTTTTTAAAAAGCATTCTTACCCAGGAACCTAACAGACACTGATGTAGGCACCAGACAAACTTTCCCTAAGAAAGGATTTCAAAACTGAGGTACCAATTCTGAGTAAGCCTGTACATGGATGTATTATAAGGCTGCAGTCCTATGAACACTTATTTAGAGAAAACTAAGAAAGCAACACATTTCAGGATAGATTTTCAATCCAATTCTGTTAATATGTACAGGAAAGTCAAAGAAGTAAACCATTCTTTTTATAGGGGTCAACCTATGCTGGAGCAGGAATACCAAAGCTTTAGAAATAAAGATTTATTATTATTATTCATGTTTCATAGTTTTGATGTAAAATTCATCACATTTCATGGGGCTGACTGTGCTTTTTTTAAATTAACATAGGATTCAGCTTCTGAAAAAGAACTTGCATATCTGAAGTTAACTATCTTGGCCCATTAGAGACATGATAAGAAATAAAATCCCTGTTCAGCCATGGAAACCCACTGGACGTCCTTTGGCAAGTCATAAGCTTTCAGCCTCAGGGAAGGCACAATTCTTGCCAAAAAAAACCCAACCCCAACCATGATAGGTTTGCCTTAGGAGCACCATAAATCAGAAACTACTTGAAGGCACACAGCACCAACAACAACTACTACAACAACAGAAATGAAATGATCTGTGGAATCTATATGGACATGTATGTTCTGTGTTCTTTTGGCCATCAACATCCAAAGACTCTGAAATAAAAGGTTACCAGAGGTAGGAAATGCAACAACAACAAAAAATACAGCAAGAAGCAAGCAAACAAACACACACAAGTAATAAGAGTTAATGGGGCATTATAAAATGTACGTTTTTGGTTGTTTGCAAACCAACCAGCACTAGTTTAACTGACTCTGACACAGCTGTTGAATTCCAGGTGGCTCAAGGAACTACAACCACAAAGTTTTATTTAAATAATAAAAACAAAACTCATCTGAAGCACATTCAGCAACTATAAAAGATCCACATGGGCTTACCACAGGAGTGTAAACAAACATTTGTTAACCTGTCATAGGTCAAGACCAAAATGCAGCATTGCATTGTTTTGTTTAATTAAATTTTAGCTAACTCATCAAATAAATTCTAGGATTATTTGGGGATGGGATGCATTCTGGAAAGAAATGAGACAGTACAAGACTGACCAAAGTTTGTATGGTATAACAATATAGGTCTTTGTATATGTGGATGGTGAATTGGTGTATATCTACATCTATACAACTTTTTCTGAGTGGAGAGATGGAAAAGGGAATGAGGAGAGAAGGGAATGGAAAGACAGAGCTGGAACAGACTGGCAAGATGCCTTCTGGGTGGCTTGGGAGTGCTGCTTTTACATACCGCATGCTTCCAAGCCACCCGGCTGTTTACACAGGGGTGGCTTCATGACGCTCCAGCAGCATGGCATTTACATGCCAGACACCACCGAAGTGTCATAAAACCAGATTCCGCCTACAGTGTGGGTACAAAGCTGGCTTTTTGCCACCTGAAAAAGGAGCTGTTCTTTGCTTCTTCTTTTTTGGGCAACTTCAAGGCAGATTGGGGCTGCAGCATGCGGTTGTCACGGACCCAATTCACCTTTGGAAGGGATGGCTTGAAATTATGCCTTGCACTCAACTTGCCCTCAAAAGACACCTATGTGGAACTTTTGATAATATATAAATTACACTGAAATAAAACTCTTCAGTGAGTTCCCAATCTTGACACCGCCTTAAAATTACATCGACAATCTAGTAAGTACACTTCATGTAGGATCATAATTATGTTTATTCAGAAGTAAAATGATCATTAATCTGTGTTTTAGGTCATGTCCCTAGTATGTTCCTTCCCACAGTCCCTAGAGGCATCAGCACAAACTAGAAATGCTACATGAAAGAATGTTTCTGCCAAGACATTTTATCACATCCAATGAATAAATAGAGAATCAAAGATGGCTAGTAGGTCATCCAGCTTCACCAGAGTGCTTGCTTTTATTGTTGACACATTACTATGAGATAGGTGACATCACTGGGCTAGCAGCAAGAAGGTGATGAATACACATCAACACAAGTTGGTGGATTCATGGTCAGAAGCATGGCAGTAGTACTAACATGAGGGGAGAGGGTGTTTTTTCTTAAACCAACCAACTCACTACATAATTAACAGGCATTACCTTAAAAAGATAACGAACAGTCAGGAAGGCTCTTGAGTAGACCAACAGCAGACGAGAGACACCAAATACTAAGTTTTACCAGGTAAAGAAAGTATTTGTGGGTACAAATTCCATTATAATAAATGTGTGGGAACTGTTCTGTCAACACAACACCCAAAGAAAGATTTTCAGTTGCTATCATTATCATCAGAATATTTCCAAGGAAAGAACTTTGTACTAAACATAGTTATAAAACAAAAGAAAAGCTGAAATGCTTGACACAGTTTGAGTATCACTTATTCAAAATGTTCTCCATAGGTCTGCCCTTCATAAATTATTCTAATTCAGAGGTAGATCTGTCCCTTCATATCTTTGTACTACAATTCCCACATTGCACTGGTCTAGCTGGATGAGACTAACTGGAACTGTAAATCAAAACATCTAGAACATCAAGACAACCCCCTGCATTGATTTAATCCAGGGGTAGGCAACCTGCGGCCTGCGGGCCGGATGCGGCCTGGCGAGGCCTTGGGACCGGCCCCAGCCCAGTCCTGCCGCCGATTGCCGCCGGGGCCTTTGGCCTCTCGCGCGCAGGGACAAGGGGGGCAATTGTCTATAGACACCTCAGAAACATGCATTTATATTAACATTTTTTAAAAACTCAGCAAAATGTTTTGCGTGTCCTCCATTTTTTTAAAAGAAGTGTCCACCATTTGAAAATGTTGTCCTACATGTGTCCCGGTTTATTTATTTATTTAATTTTTAAAAATTATTTAATTATTTATTTTTTGGCTTCGGCCCCCCAGTTGTCTGAGGGGCAGCAACCCGGCCCCCGGCTCAAAAAGGTTGCCTACCCCTGATTTAATCTCTCATTTTTAAAGCTGTATGTGTTACATGACATTACCACATCTCATAATAATGAACTCCACACATGAATAATGCATCAGTCTGTCTGGAATTTACTGCCAACTGGTTTCATTGGTAAGCTTGAGTTCTGCTACTAAGAAGATGGGGACAAACATTCTTCTTGACTTCCTCCATTTGGTGCATGGCATAAGAAGGTCTCCTCTTATGAACTGTTGAAAAAAACACAACCAAATGGGACTACAAAGCCCTTGTTCTGGCTGTTTCTTCCCAACTCATGGCTGAATTCATCTCTACCATTATGTGGTTCATGTTGTTACATGGTTACAAGCATCGCACAGTTAACAAAATTTCTGACAAATGTGTCTCCAGTAAACAGTGCAATAAAGCTTGACCTGGAAAAGAATGATATTCTACTTTAGGTGATCTTAGTGTAGCTCTGTATGTTTACACTTGCTTGAAGGTAAACAGGTGCGTCCAGAATCACTTACTGAGCATGTGTGAAGAACAAAACAGAAAGAAAAGTGGAAAGCAGATCAGCTTGCCTCACCAGACTCCCTGACATGTTGAAGAAGCACAGATCTTTAACTTTCATGACCAAAATGAAAATGATAAAAAAAAGTGGAAGCTATAGAAAGAAAGAAAAATCTTGGAATCCATTTTGGAAGGCACTTTCAAGTAGTCTCCAGAAGATTAAAAATGTCTTTTACTTATGCAAGGCTTACTTGACTACATTGCAATTCACATATGCATAATGTTAGTTTTTTTGGGGGGAAAGTGTGCTGAAATAGGAGCTACTGTTCTTTTTTTTTTTTTATGGTGTAGCAACCTATCCCTATTCTTTCTACATTGCTACCTCTGGTACCAACATTCTGTTCAGTGCGTAAAGCCCAGGAGCACATCTACTTCATTAACCGAGGTATACCTGTATTTCTGGAGGAAGGTTAGTCAGAATAGTCCACACCTGCTCTCCAGAGCAACAGGAAAATGCTATTCTCAAAGCATGACATCTTAGATAAGGAACAGGAAGACAGCATGGTGGATGATTTTCTCAACAAGGTGACAAAACAACAGAGGACAAGAAACTAGCCTGAAGTGGTTCTCCATACAAAAATATTGGCTTACAATAGATGGCCATTTTGATTTGGACTGTATAGAACTGGGTTCAGATCCCTGCTTACATGCTGGCTTTGGACCAAATTCATACAAGTAGTTATTGTGAGAACAGAATGAAGTCACCTTATTTTAACATATAGGCAGCTCTGATCTCCTGGGAGAAAGGACAGTACAGAAATGTCATGAATATGTGACATACTTTTAGTTAAAGTTAGTATGAGTGGGTGGATGTAAACTTGTGTTGCTTGAAGCGGTAAATATGAAAACACTCCAGTCTTCCCTGTGCTTAAGATGAAGCTAGTAAACCACATGTTCTAAAGCAATGGTTGTTAAATGTTGGTCCTCTTTGGACTTCAGTTCCCAGAAGCCCCAGTCAGCTTGGCCAACAGTTGGGAATTCTGGGAACTGAAGTCCAAAATATCTGGTGAACTGATGTTTGGGAACCACTGAGTAAGAACCACTGCTCTAAAGTAGGAGAAGGAGCACCTTCTGGCCTTAAAGAGGCATCCCAGTTGTTATTTCCAATGAGGGTATCAGGAGTAGAAGCAGCAAAACTAGCCATTCTCTCAGTCAGTATTTGCAACAAAATGGATTTGGGTTTGAATAGCGCCCTGCAAACTTTGTTTCTCTTTTCCTGCACCAGTTCTAAGGAACTGGAGAAAACCTTTGGAAAGACACTACGGTAGGTAGATTAATACCAATTTCAAATAAAGTAGGCTATTCACAGAGCAATACCATGTTTTTTTTTCCTTTGAAGGAAGGTCAAGGCTTATCAACAGATCTTACTCCATAGGGAGTATGTTTTGGATTGCAGACTTCAAGTCACATATTCATTGGAGAACAATTTTCTAATTGTAATACACTTAAAGGAAGTGGCAATGGGCAGGGGAGAAGGAAATAGTTCTCACAACCATTTCTGGCATGGTACCTATAAGAGCCAGCACGGTATAGCGGTTTGAGTGAAGGGCAATGAATTTGGAGATGAGGGTTCAAATCTCCGTTCAGCCATGGAAACATACTGGGTGACCTTGGGTAAACCATACTCTCTCTGACTTCAATGGAAATAAAGAAAACTCTCTCTTTCTTGCCAAGAAAACCCCGTGATAGGGTCACCATAAATCTGAAATGACTGGAAGACATACAACAACAAAAGTTCTGTATACATCAAATTCCAGTCCCAGCTGCTGACATCATTAAGAGTAGGCAGGTTAGGCAAGGCTGATGGCAGAGGAAGAACTCTGTGTTTTATGTTAGCAGAATGCTTTGAGGTTACATCCCTGCTAACTGAGGCCTTCTTAACACAAAGATGCTCAGGGCTGAACCTACACAAAGAACCAAAGCCTTTGATAATGTCATTCTAACATGCTAAGAATCAATGCAGGTAGAAGAGACATGAGACTTTCAATGGTGGCCTACACTGCACTGGCACCAAGTTAGAGGACAACAGGATATCCATTATCTATCCCCACGTAGCCACATATTACAGAACACAGTAAGATGAATTGTTCTGTTCAACAGCATTATCCAACTTGATGCCCCTAAAAGGTTTTGGATTTTAACCCCAATCAGCCTCAACCAGCATATTAAATGTTTAAGAATGGTGGAAGTTACCATTTAAGGCAGATTTAAAATAGGGAAAAAAGACACTCCTTGAAGAGATTTGGCTTCACTTCAACGTACGCTTTGAACTGACTTAACATCCTCAATGTATTGATAACTATGAAAGAGTAACTTCCTTAAGTTCAGTTGCACCCCTATACTGTATTACTTAATAAAGAGCAAGGTTATTTTTCAGTATGCCAAAAAAATACCAAGCATATGTTAAAATTAAAACAGAACATCTCGACTTTACACTGATGTTAATAGTAGCAATGGGGTGGAATAGCATTACTACAGCCTTCTGCTCTGAGTGAGCCTTCCCCCCTCCTTGCTTTTAAAATTTATTACTACTTTCCCTCCCTATAATTTAGCAGGGAAAAAATGTGCCTCTCTCAGTTGTTCCACTTGAGAATCTGGTGATGGAAATTTAAAGCTTTTCAAAAACTTATGGAACACTTTGTAGCTATATACAAAAAACCCTGTTGTGATGCATCGATTTTTTCTAGACAACGGAAATGTATCATTTGTGACCATATAGGCGGACAATATTGAGGTGGGTGGGTAAAACGTTTCAGTTTGTTCACAGTCATAAAGCCTCTTCCTCCACTCTTCCATGGTAATCAATATATTTACAGATGAAATATTGAGGACAAAGATGACTGTGATGTGCCTGGCACAGAAAATTTAAATAGCAATTCTACCTTACAGAGGTAACAATATATAAAAATATATATTAAAAAATTGAACAAGATGGCCATTTGGCACCCTTTTAAAAATATCTCCCCCAAACCTGCTGCCTGAAGTAGGTTATCTCACCCTTCTATCCATGGGGTAGATATACCATGGAGAGGGTGACAAGAGGTCTTCCTTTTCCAAGACGTGTCCTGCATTTCAGTCTTCTGTCCAGGAGGAATTTTGAAATGTCCTCCATTTTGAGCATGACTAAGTAGCAAAAACTGATATTTCTATGAGCATTTCGAGCTTTGTATTTGGTCATGTCCTCCATTTTTCTTGAATTTCCTTCATTTTGTGGTGCTTTGCCCTCCTTTCAGTTAAGACATCTCTGGTCATCCTGACCATGAATGAAGGACAAGTGATTCATTTGTGCAATACAATAATTCACAGTTCATTTAGAATAACAGAATCACAGAGTTGGAAGAGAACGCAAGGGACATCCAGTCCAACCCCGTGTCATGCAGGAAATCTCAATCAAAGCATCCCCGACAGATGTCCATCCAGCCTCTGTTTAAAGACCTAAACACGTTTAGTACCACATTAGAACCCAGGTCCCAGTTCAATGAACCACAACGGCTTCTGGTTATGTTGTTAAGGCTGCTTCCATGTGGGCATATATGTGTGTGTACATGCAAACCCGCACACAGAAAGAGACCGCTGCATGAGAGGAAGCAAAGTGACATTGCACAATCTCCATCACTCCTCCCACAGTTTATAACTTTTGTTTTTCTTTCAAATGTGAAGAAGTGAGAAACTGGCGGCTTCTTAGGCAAGAGAAACCTCATTAAAAGAAAAGCCAACAAACCTTACTTTTTACCTCAATATTTTCCTGTCATTTGCTTCCAGTTTTAAAGTTTCCAGTCAAGAGAATTATCACCAGTTTGGGCTTTGAATTAGCCCTGGTTTTACTCCCAACACAAGTTCTCTGCAAAGCCTTCTCCCCTTCCTTTTAACAAGATAATCTCTCCTCCATGATCTCCTTGCAAGCTCCATCAAGGACAAAACAATCTCATCATTAATGCTTCATGGCAGGATGGGTGACCAAAAAGCATTATTGGAAATCTAAGTTGATTTTCTTCCTTTAACTAGGTTAAAGGAAGAAAAAGTCAAGCACGCATGCCTATTATCACTAGACTGAAACACTTTCGCTGCTTTTTCCCCCCAATGAAAACAGCCAGAGAATTTTATTCACATTTCTAAAAGTACAGAAGGCAAAAAGGCAGGAGACTCACTGCTGACCCATACAATCCCTCACAATTATGGCATATATTACATACAAAATGTATTTATTTTTGGCACCCAGCAAAGAAGAGTATATGGAGTATTACTGACACACACACACACACATATATATATATATGTATGTATGCCTTAACTGTGAGGAATGGTATGGGTCAGCAGTGGGTCTCCTCCATTTTTGCCTCAGTTTCTGTACTTCTAGAAATGGGGATAAAATTTTCTGGCTGTTTTCCTTTAAAACAAAAAGTAGAGAAAGTGTTTCAGTTTAATGATAACAGACATATATAACAACAATAACTATATATCAGTAATACTCCCTCACCCTTCCTAAGTCTTTCCAACTTTCCAAGTTTTCTTGCCAAGATTTCTTCAGAGGCTTCCCACTGCCTTCCCTTGAGGCTGAGAGAGTGTGACTCACTCAAGGTCACCCAGTTTGTTTCATGGCTGAACTGGGAACTGGACCCTGGTCTCCAAAGCCATAGTCCAATACTCCATGCTGCCACCTCACCTCCCTCCAAGGCTGAGAGTATGTGACTTGACCTGGGCAGTCGAAAAATTGAGATGGCCCCCAGTAGTTATAACTCCTACGGAAACAGTATCTCCTACAGTTACAGTAACTCCTACAGTAGTTATAACCCCTACAGAAACAGTAACTCATACAAGTTATAACTCCAACAGAAACAGTAACTCCTACAAAAATTCCTACAGTAGTTATAACTCCTACAGATCCCCCCCTTAAAAAAAACCACCCCTCCTTCATTGTGTTAAATGAGTCATACTTCTTCTTCTCGGCAGCCCCAGGAGCCTACCTTTCTCGATGGCAGCAGCCAGGCTGCCCCTCTTTTGCTTTCCTTCCTCATTTTGGGAAGAATCCAGCCTCAACTTGCCCCAAGAAGAAGGAGAAGGAGGAGAAGGAGAAGCCTCCTCTGGGCGCATAGTTCCCTCCCTTGGCTGGATCTGGGTCCTCTTCCCGCCCCTTTCCCTTTCCCTCTTCCTCCCTTCCCTCCCTTTTGTTCTTCCTAGGCTCCTCCACGGTTTCAAAAAGGAGTCTTCTCTCCCTCTGCAGCAAGCGCTCAGCTTTGCTGGATCCAAAGTTTGCCTTTCCCTTTGGGCTCCAGTCCCCTCCTTTCAAAACACCCCCCTTTCCCTTGTCTTCCCTGCCCTCCTCAGCTCGACCACTCTCCCTGGCTGGCCTTTCCAAAGTCTGGGAGGTTAATACCTCCCTCTAGTCTTTTCTCTCTCTCTGTGCCTTCATCCTCCCAGCCTCCCTCCCTTTCAGCCTGACCCATCCTGACTTCTTTCCAGTGAGCTAATCTGCAGCTGGCCTGAGAGAAGAAGGCCTCCTTGCCATGGGAACTCTGGACACTGGAGGGGGACCTGGAGCCTCCACTGGGCCTTGGGCTGGGCCTAATAATAATAATAATAATAATAATAATAATAATAATAATAATAATTTATTTCCCTCCTCAGGGTTGGAGGTGGGGTACAACATGTTAAAGTAGGAAACATAAAACCAAACAACCCAGGACACTAGAGGACCTGGAGCCTCCACAGGGCCTTTGTGAAAATAGGGAACACAATTAAAACACACACACACAACAAAACCAAACAACCCAGCACACTGGAGGACCTCGACCCTCCACAGGACCTTGGCCTGGGACATACTACTGTTATTATTAATATTATTATTATTATTTTCTTGGTACAACATGTTAGAATAGAAAACAGAATTAAAACACACACAAAACACAAAACCAAACAGCCCAGGGCACTGGAGGACCTGGAGCCTCCACAGGGCCTTGGGCTGAGCCTTACTTTCAGTAATAATCATTCTTTCCCACATCAAGGCTGGAGGAGAGGTACAACATGTTAAAGTAGGAAACACAATTAAAGCACACAAAACACAACACCAAGCAACCTGGGACACAGGAGGACCTGGCGCCTCCACAGGCCTTGGGCTGGACCATATTTTAGATAATAATAGTTTATTTCCCACCTCTCCTCAAGGCTGGAGGTGTTTTCACATATAGGCTTAAATCCTGTTCTTTAGTCCTGACTGAGTAGACCCATTGAATCAATGGGGCTTACCTATGTGTTGAATGGGTAGATTCAGCAGTTGATAGAATAGTGTCTACACTAGTAGGGATTAAACAGGATGCCAGCTGTAATATGCCTCCATTTCTGTGTTCCTTCTGGAAGTTACTTATAGCAAGGTAATCACAGGTATGTTTGTTCAGATCCATGGATCTCAGTGGGCATTTTGTGCAGTTACACATGTATGTGTGTATAGTATTGAAACTTCAGTTGACTCCCACCACCACCCAAAAGATAAAATAACAAATAACACACCTCCTGAAAGAGATCACTCTTGAGAGTCCTAATCTTCCAATATTTACCTTTTAAAATCCTGCACTCACCTGTGCACAAACAGGAGTGTTTAAGTGTGGTCAAGATCTTTAATACATGTTTACATGTGGAGTGATTGCAGTAGTTTTGTAGAAGTGGAGTCACACCCACATTTTTATGGAGGGAGGTGTATCTCTCCTCATATTCATCAGAGAGTTAGTTACATATGGTAGAACATTGGGGAGAGGGTACTATTTACCCCAGTTACTCAATTTCCTTTGCTTGGCAAGTAACAAGTGATAATTTAATATAGTACTGTATATATGTTACTATTACTAGATAAACTTAAATGGTAATCTATATTCTCTCTCTAACATACCAGGAAATGCTGTGGCTGAAGACGCAATTCTTGAACACCACCAAATCTTCAGAGACTCCACTGAACAATGACTGAAGATGCTGGATTCTAATATCTTTGGCTACAGTTGTGAGCGAGGTTTTGTGTCTCACTATAGTTCTTAATTAACTTAGCAAAGGTAGAATGGAGGTAATATGAAATGTTCATTTCCCACATATTTAAAGCTTTAATAGAGTTATCATGGGCTATATATTTTTAGTCTCATTTCCATGTGAATCATGATATTGTACACTCATAAATGTATGTACTTGCCAACCAAATATATATATATATATATATATACACACACACACACACACACACACACACAATTCTACAAAAGCTTTTGTCATAATAAATACATTAGTTTTTAAACAGTATGTAGAGAGATCTGGTGAGACTAACTGAAAGAAAGAAGTTGGCAGCATGAGCTTTCATAGAGTTAAGTCTACTTCCTCAGATGCAATGTGTCACAAAAATTTTCATTCCCACCCCCTGCTCTGGTTATAGTATTCTGTCTCACTTATTTATGGGTTCAGAAGACATTTTCTCATATTTTAATCTCAGTAATTGAATGCATCTTTAAATGCACACAATCTTTCCCTAATCACAAACTATTTAATTAATTCATTTCCCATGTCTTGTTTTATCTCAATAATGCAATCAATTATAATGCGCATAGCACATACACATCATTGCCTAACCAGAAGCTAAACATGTCCAGTTCATACAAACTGTTAAATGCATAATGTGTTTCTTATATATTCTTTGCACTTCTTGTTCACCTGATATGTGATCTTCTTAAACTGATCCTCACAGACAGGACAGGACAGAAGAATAGCAGTGGTCTTGATAATGATCTTGATACTGTATTTTTGCTGTGGTTTAATCTTGATTGTACTATATGAAATCCTAAACAGGCTCTATGACTACCATCTACTGGACAAGAAACTACCTACAACTCCAGGATGTATATACTGTTCCACAGTCCAATAAGCCACAAAATGACAGGGGGGGGGGAGGGACCACAACAAACTAGGAGATCCATGTTTGCTTTGCAAAATACAATTCAGAGGAAAATTATTGTGCCGAGATGATGAGGTAGGTATGGGCAACTGTTGTAGTTGTGGGTTGAATTCCTACACAGAATATGTTTAGGAAAGGCATGCTAACAGAGGATGGAATTTATGGGAGTAGAAGCTCAGCATCATTTGGAGAGTTACACATTCTCACTAAATCAGAAAGGCATTGTAGAGTAAGTGAACATAGCTTATGTTAAAATATCATGTATATGGCCAGTGGAAAGGGACTCATACAAAGAGTATGTTTCATTGCACATGCCTCTTTTTCACCTGTGTCATTTTGGAAGAGTATGATTTACATTAACATTTTGCTACACAAATGCCATTAAAACTAACCATCTCGAATCTCCATTTTGGATTTAGGATTAAGAGATATTTGGACTGTGTCCATCATGTTACTGGAACAGGGTGGCATTTTTCCATGTGTCTATGACATTCAAGCCCTGTGCAGCAGCATACAAGATCTATTTTATAGAGCAATGTCCAAGAGAACCCACATCACAAAGACTTCTTTGTGTCAGACAATATGTGGTGGAGTTTTCACTCCAAGAGCATTGGCACTTTACAAAAGGAAAATCTGCTAGTCTTTGACACAAGGCAAACACAAGCTCTTTAGAAGAGCATGTGAATTTTACTGGAAAGATATTCACATGCAAGACAACTTAATCCTTTATACAGAAAACTGCAATACAGACAGATAGTCTTAAATCAGTGCCATCCATAGTGAATACTTTCTCCTTTATGTTTACTATATATATGTTCTGCTAGATAAATAAAGAGCATTACTATGATGGGCTCAATATTGTAACATCTGAACAAACTAGGTATGAGCTCATTCAGAAGAAAGAGTTAATGCTGCTTCAGGAGCTTATACAAAAGATGTCAGGGATGATGGGAGTTGTGGCTCTTCACCTGGCCTGGAACTCACCACCTGGTTGTGCACCACGCTGACCAGTTTTGGCCAGTTGTTATATCTTTGCAAGAGTTGCAGATATCAGGCTGAAGACCCCGACAAACTCTCCAAGCCTTCTCACTCTTGCTTCCACAGAAGTCTTCACCCTTCTTCACCAGGGTCCTGCTGGTTCTTGTAGCTTCACCCAAGACACCAGACAACTCAGTAGTCTTATATAAAAGATCTACTTTAATCTACTATATACACAGCTCCAAACAATACTCAACTCCTCACTCTCCAATCCAACTACTCACAACTACAACCCACAAAATACACTGGGTTGTATAGTCATTATTATAGCCATATCATGGTACCACCTACTGTGGTCTGTTTCCACCCAGTAGGCGTGTACATTATTCCCATTGGTTCTCCTTGTTCATCCCACAATTAATGATTTCATCATCTCAGCCTTGACCACTTAACAATTGTCAGGTGTGTCCAATTATCCACTATGCATTTCTTGTCCTTGGCACTCAGGACCTGTTAATTGCTTTACCATTCACACCTGTGTGGTTCTCTATTGGCTTCTGCTGAGTCATTCTGACTCTCACATATAACCCATGTTGCTTTTTCCTTAACATGTATGTATCAGAGTTAAAAGAAAAGAAAAATAAACCCAAATCATACAGTGTTTTTCAGTACTATGTTGTGATTTCCCCCCATCTTTTGAATTATTTAAATGATGCTTGATAAAGTAGAAGGCAGAGAGCCAGTGTGGGATAGTGGTTTGAGTGTTGGACTATGATTGGAGACCAGGGTTCGATTCCATTGTGTGACTATTTTGTGGGTCTTTCGGGCTATGTGGCCATGTTCTAGAAGATTTTCTTCCTGACGTTTTGCCAGCATCTTCTCTGAAGATGCCAGCCACAGATGCTGGCGAAATGTCAGGAAGAAAATCTTCTAGAACATGGCCACATAGCCCGAAAGACCCACAAAAAACCATGGATGCCAGCCATGAAAGCCTTCGACTTCCCATTGTGTGACCTTGGGCAAGTCACACTTTCTCAGCCTCAGAGGATGGCAATGGCAAACCCCCTCTGAAGACATGTGCCCAGAAAACCCCATGATAGGGTCACCTTACTGTCACCCTAAATCAGAACGACTTGAAGGCAAACAACACACACAACAGAAAGTGGAAGGCAAAATAAAAAGAGGAAGACTGCAGTAAAGATGGATTGATTCAATTACTCAAAGAAGCCATGGTCCTGAGTTTGCAAGACCAGAGCAAGGCAGCTGATGAACAGGGCTCTTCTTCACAGTCATCATAAGTCAAAGTTGACTTGATGGCAAATAACAAGAATACAGTAATATTTTACTTGATGTATGAGGAACATGGGGCCTCCAGGTATTGCTAGAGTGAATCTTCTACCAATCCTGCCCTACGGTGAATTCAATAACATCTGTAGAACCATGTTTCCTATCCTGTTCTAGTTGATTCTAATAAATTTCTTCCTGAAAAGCTACCTTGGAGACCACTATGTATAAACGGAGACAAGCTGAACAACAAAAATATGTAGGATGTACTTTGCAAGAACTTAGAAGAATAGTTGAGGATAGGGAGTCTGGGAGATGTCTCATCCACAGGATCACCATAAGTTGAGATCGACTTGAGGGTGGTTAACAACAACAAATAGTAAAAGTATCCAGAGTACCTAGTATTATTTACAGTTTTAGAGCACAGAATGCTAATCTAATCCTCATAAGAATTGGAGAGAGACAATAATTTTAAATGGAGACTTGGTATCACTGCCTACTTATTTGAAATGCTTATATACCATGCAACTGGCAATGCCCTTGGAGTGGTTTAGAAATATAAAAACAAGGGCAGTCAATAAAAATTACAAATATTACATGAAGAGCAGGCAAAACAAATAAAACAGATTCAAGATGTGAACATGTTGGAATATTAGCATATAAAATAACGTTAACACCAACTAACTAAATGTGACACAGCCAGTTTAGATGGCTTTTAAAAGCAGTTGGAAAATGTATGGAGGTTAAGACTATCAATGTCCATCATTTGAGGTGTAGGCTGCCTTCAAGATCAGAGGAAGTGTGCATTATCTGTAGCTACAGAATGAGAGGAAGAGAGAATTATTGCCATCATATCCTGCTTGTGGGCTTCCTAATTCCCTCAGGCATCTGGTTGGTCACTGCAGGAAATAGGACAGTGATGGTGAACCTGGCCTGTTACAGACAGCCAAAATAAAGCTGCTTTGAGTCACAGTGGAGGTATGGTGTTTCACTGATGCATGCGTCCTAAAAGTCCAGAAGCCACACCAAAGCCACGCTCCAGGCTGGAGCGTGGCTTTGGTGCGACTTCTGGACTCTTAGGACACATGCATCATTGAAACACCATACCTCCACTGTGACTTGAAGCAGCTTTATTTTGGCTGTCTGTAACAGGCCTACAGACTGAGTGCCCAAACTGCAACCCAGACCCCACTTATTTATTGCAAAGTGCCACATCCCTCTGGCTTTCTAGTAAGAAACTCTGGCAAACTCTGTGCTAGGGCAACAGCATGTGTGCCCACAGAGAGGGCTCTGAGTGCCACCTCTGGCACGCGTGCCATAGGTTCGCCATCACTGAAATAGGATGTTGTACTAAACAGGCCTTTGGTCTGATCTAGCAGGGCTTTTCTTAGGTTCTTCACACTCTTCTGTTTTTCCTCTGGTGCCCACATGCAGTAGAGATATTCCAAAGTGATGTATAAGCACATTCTTTTATACAATGTTATGAAGCACTGGCTATCTGACATTTGCTAAGTGCAAATAACCATGAAGTAATAATACAGTACCATCCCACTGCACACTTTGTTTTAGAAATTTATTGTATCTTCTTGGCTATAGAGCTGTCTCAGTTTTTCATATGCCTTTTGCTATAAGGACAGAAACAGAACTGACAATAGAATCAGGACTAGAGATGAGACTGCAGGAGAAGTTCCTTTTTCATTAGTCAGATTCACCCATCTGCAAAGAAGAATAGCTGATAAATGGACAGATAATCTTCCTAAAGCTTATATTTAGGCAACAGTCCATAGTTGTATTAAGTTACAAATTAAGTAGGCATCAGGACAAGAAACACTACTTTCAAAATTATAGTGTTCAGTTCCCACAATTCCTAACCATTGAACCTGCTGGAGAGAGTTGATGGGTATTGCTGACCAAAACATAAGATAGACCAGAGATTCCTCACATACCTGTTCTTGTAATCCTTGTTTTTAGAAGCTTAATAAATAAGACAACTGCCATTACCACATTTTGTCCTAGTGACAAATTAGAACTTGGGGAATTTACATTTTGGACTGCAACTCCCAGAATCCCCCATCCAGCAGGGCCATGCTGACTATGGGATCCTGAGAGGGTTTCAGCAAAATGCATAAATTAACATGCCTGCTGAAAGGGAAAAGTACAAATCAATATATACAAGACTGGGAACAAATAATTAAATATCTGTGTGATGAGTGAGGGGAGTTGGCAATTAATGGTTATAAAGACTAAAGTGGAAATTGCTTATAATTTGTGTATATATATATATTCACTTTAGAAGGTACATGTCAGAATCATATCATAAGTTTATATAAGGAACAGTACAAATAAAAACGATCTAAGGACAAAGATCTGCTGGGGGAAGTGAATGTATGGAAAGAACGTATGAATGGGTTAAAGCATGTCTCTTGGAAGATAGGTTTCATATCCTTTTATGGTTTATTTGTTTTCAAATTATACACACACAAACATCTGGAGGAAGGTGACCATGACTAGAGAATCTACAAATACCCAGAGAATTGTTTTTAATAAGAATATCTAGATCTTCCAGCATGACTCCATGGTCCACCTCCAGCAGAGCAGCACTTGAGGGCCTAGAGATTCCTAGAGAAAACATACTGTATTAATCAAATCTGCAAATAATCAAATCCACAAAAGTCAAAGTCACAAATGTGGAAGGCTGGCAGTACCAGTGACAAGGCAATTCTTCAATGAACTGGTTAAATTGTTATGTGTACTACCACCCAGTGGTGACATTATACTAAGACATGGGAGTGATTTTATAGCAGTCAGCACAGTTGTAGTGCTTTGGGTATTGATTGAAACTCTGGGAGAGGAGAGTTCAGATCTCAATCCAGCCATTGAAACTTGCTGTGTGACCTTGCACAAATCCCTCTCTCAGCCATAGAGGAAAGGGAAGGCAAACCCCCTCTGAACAAATCTTGCCAAGAAAACCTTGTGATAGGTTCGTCTCAGGGTCACTCTAAATCAGAAACCACTCGAAGGCACACAGCAAGAAGCCCTTGCAGGCCTGTGGCACCCTAAACTTTTCAAGACTGTTTTTCTCTACTTATAAAACAACCATCTTTTGGGCATCTTAGGGTGCCCCTACACTTTAGAAATAATGCAGTTTGACACCACTTTTGGCTCCACCCGACAAAATCCTGGGATTTGCAGCTTTGTGAGGCACCAACACTCTGGTGGAGAAGGTTTGGACTCCGCTCGGCAGTAAATGAGACACTGACTGGACTATACTTGATATTTGATCACCTGTCCAGAAGGAATTCCAAAAGGTCCCCCATTTTTGAGCTTGGCTAAGAAGAAGCAGGGATTTATTTTCCTGTGGGTGCGTTTTGAGCTTTTGTTTTGTCATATGTTTTTTCTTGCAAAGTCCAACATTTTGCGGTGCCTAGCTGTTCTCCTTTGTGCTTAGGGCATCTGGGTCCGAGACACACTGCAGAAATAAGCCAGTTTGAGACTGCTTTAACTGCCCTGTCTTGATGCTAAATAAATTCTGAGAACTATAGTTTTGTGAGACATTTAGCCTTCTCTCTGTGAGAGAGCTCACCATAAACTACAATTCCCAGGATTCCCTAGCACTCAGCCAGGGTAGTTGAAGCGGTCTCGAACTGGAGTATTTCTGAAATCCACTGAACAATGATACCTTTATCAGGTCCAACCAAAACGCAAAATTACATGTTGCAAGCTTTCGGAGCTCCACTGGCTTCTTCATCAGGCAAGGTGTTAAAAACCATACAGGAGGGGGGGGAATCGAAGATATTAGTCATAGGCCTGCATTTTGCTGTTTTTACTCTCAGTTCACACGGCAGAGAGAGGCATTACTTGCAGGCCGGCACCTCCTCCTTCTGACGATGTGGTCACTGGAAGATTCTCTAAGTCCAGGAAATGCACGATGTAATTGTGCATTTTGGTTGGCCACATAAAGCTATCATGGATTGGTGGTTTGTTTGTTTTTTATTTGCTATAGGGCCAACTCTGCTACCCCTGAAATGCTGCCTTTGGGTTATTATTTCTGCAGTTTGGACCCTGGTCACGCGTGGACAATGCCTGCACGAGAGCCTGCTTCTTCCTGAAAGAGCGCTTTCCCACGCTGCCCCTTTAAGAGGCGGAGACTCCTCCCCTGCGACGTCTTCAGAATTGGAACGTTGGGATTCCTTCGGGTCCCTTTGATCTGGTTCCATTGTTCCCCAACGTTCCATGGAACGCCAAACCCTTTGAAGAGGACCCCCCACGTGGAGGCGCTTCCAAGCCTTTGCAGCGAGACCCGGTTCTTCTCTACAGCTGCAGAGTTTGCAATCCCCTCCTTCCATCTCAGGATGGAAAGATGCCGGCAAAGGGATGCAGCCAGCAGCCAGGGCCGAGCTTGGTAAAGGGGACTGAGGATCGGGTTTCCCCCCTCTCTGGTCTAGGATCCCTACCTGCAGGCACCAAGGATTGAAGCTGCCTGCCTTTGGGGGGGGGGGCTTTTACTTCCTCAGTCACACATTTTGGCTCCCTCAGTTCCTCTCTTTCTGATTACGCCTGGGTTTCTGCATCCTTTCTTAGTTCTGAGGCTGTCACTGAAGTGGTTTGTGGTTCCATAAATGGGTTTGTTTCCCCCTCAAGAGAAGAAATGACAGATTGGAAGCTGGACTGGTATTCTGCTGACCTTGGAAATCTTACCTCCTTTTTGGATGAAAACTCCCAGAATTCCTCAGCCAACTTGGCAAGTGACCATGGTTTTCCAGGGATTATTATTACTGAAGGTTTCCACTGGTGTCTGATGATTGTCACTGAAGGTGTCCACTGGTGGCTTTCTGGGGATGATTGTTACCGAAGGGATAATAGTCGCTGAAGGTGTCTACTGATGGCTTTCTGGGGATGATTGTCACTGAAGGTGTCCACTGGTGGCTTTCTGGGGATGATTGTTA